>NW_015655996.1:60852-97231 GCF_001515625.1 Sinocyclocheilus rhinocerous | reverse complement strand
CATTCCCTCGATTTGCTAAGTCGATCCCTGGATTTGCTATTTCGTTCCCTCGATTTGTTAATTTGTTCCCTCGATTTGTTAATTCGTTCCCTCGATTTGCTAAATCGTGCGCACAATTGACTAATTCGTTCTCGATTTATAAATCGTGTGCACGATTTAGCAAATCGAGGGAACGAATTGGCAAATCGAGGGAACGAAATAGTAATCGTGTGCACGTTTTAGTACATCGAGGGAACGAATTAGTAAATTGTGCGCACGATTCATTTATTTTTTCTTGCATGTCATGTGCGGGGCTCCGTAAGATGAGAAAAATAATCATAATTGTGAGATAAAACTCACAATTGCAAGAAAAAAGTCAGAATTATGAGATAAAAAGCATTTATTTAGTTTTTTTATTCTGTGGCAGAAACACTACAGAACAAAACAGAATTGATCCTTCGCAGGGAGTTTGATTGACAGGCGATTTAACCAATCATAATGCTGAATCAGCCATTTTGTCCGATAAACAAACCAGTCAGGAGAGTAGATTAACATTGGTGGATTTGAACTTGAAAAAGGGTATATATTGATGCTTTTCCGCAGTTGAAACAAAATACCCTGTGATGTTCATTCATGTTTATTTTGTACTATAACTAGTAAAGAGGAAGAGATGATCGGTTCACGTGCTGCTTGAACTGAGGTGCTACAACGATCTGTCACGACACATTAAAGAGCCACATTTCTTGTATGTATTTATTGTTTGAATTTGTTTGCATTTATTGTTTATATATGTTTGAATTTCTTAAAAAATGACCAAATTTGAAAGCCGAGACTTTGTTTAATACCAAAAGTAACCTGCTCGGTGTTGTTTTTCGGCACGTTGCCAGTTCCCTCTTTGCTCTGCGATGTATTTTTCAGTGCGTGAGAACATGATGTGGTGTGAGAGCGACGTGGCTTGTTGGACCTAGCAACAGTAACTAAGGGGGGCAGGTCAATTGCAAGATGTAAACTTAGAATTGTAATTTTTTTTAATTTAGAAAAACGTACGTAGTTAATAAAAACTACGATTTCTTTCCCTCTTACTTTCTTGTTTGTGTACAGTGCAATATTTTAGTGTCAATGCTTTTAATAGCCATACAAATTGAAACATTATAGGGTTTAATCGCATACAGGTAACTCTGGATTTCCTGAAGCAAACAAACAATGATGTTCTTTTCTCATAATAAGGGCTCTAATGCACTCCTGCTGGCATATGATGATTCACGACCTTGGCATTTTTTCTGCCAAGAGGTCCAGAATAGAAGTGAAAAATGCATTTTATTTTATTTCGTTGCAATGACTACCATCGCCATGTCATGTTTTTTTCTGAATAGCTGTTGTACCGTCTTGAGTGATAGGTTAAATGGTAAATATAGCCATCCTAATTGGAGAATTGTACTTGCTGTCTGTGGTTGATGTGTGCTGAAACAACCCACATAACCTCACTACTCTGTAACGATACTCAAACTATGACCCAAACATGCACCCAACATAACTGTCATTCATTTATATTCATGAATGACTCATAATTTATATGTAGTTAATAAAAACAGATTTGAGCATTGGAAGTTAACATTCTATATTTTCTTATTCCATATTTATGTGCGTAGTTTTTTTTAAATATTTAGTAATCTACAAAACATTTTTAATAATTTTAAAGTCTCTTATACTCACCAAGGCTGCATTTATATGACTAAAAATACGGTAAAAATAGTAATATTATGAAATAGTTTTTCAATTTAAAATAACCATTTTTGATTTGAATATATTTTAAAATCTCATTTATTCCTGTGATGCAAAGCTGAATTTTCAGCAGCCATTACTCCAGTCTTCAGTGTCACATGATCTCTCAGAAATCATTCTAATATGCTGATTTGATGCTCAAGAAACAACATTTCTTACTATTATTAATGTTGAAAACCGTTTTGCTGCTTAATATTTTTGTGGAAGCTGTGACACATTACCATTCAAAAGTTAAGATTTAAAAGAGAGAGAGAGATTTTTTTTTCCTGCAAACATGTGACACTGAAGACTGGAGTAATGGCTGCTCCAGGAATAAATTATAGTCAAAAAACAAAACAAAATTTACATAGAAAACAGTTTCTAAACTGTAATATTATTTTTAAAAATTACTGCTTTTACTGTATTTTTGCTCAAATAAAAGCAGCATTGATGAGCATAAGAGACTTTTTTCAAAAACATTTTTAAAAAATCGTAATTATTCCAACCCTTTGAATAATTGTGTATATTGTGTATATAGTTAATACTCATTAGCCTAAGTATAGTTTAACACAATACGTTAGTTCCTCGCAAATCACAGTGCAAATGTTAAACCTCCTGTAGGTAAAATGATGGGGCAAAATTAGGTCAGGTAATCCTCCTAGATCTTTTCATAGCTTTAACCTGAGAACATTAATTCCTAATGCCAGCAAGACCTCTCAGAGAAGAGTCGAGGGTGTGTGAGAGAGCGAGTTTCTGGATAATCTTCAGATATGTGCCGACTTGTTGACAAGCCCCTGCTTGCTACTGTTCACCCGGCTTAGCGGCTTACGTCCCCCCCACGCCCCTTTGGAAGTTATGTAAGATAGCTGTAAACAGTAGGAGGGCAATCTTCTAATGCCAATTATCAGATCAAAAGGAACATTCTTAAAAAATCAAATCACCAGAGAGTGGATAATGCCATCAGGAATACACACAATAAATGAATGGCTACTGTACTGCTAAAAGGAGATGATGTTAATGTTGCGTTTACCCTCACCACAGACACCGTGTCTGAATTTTCATTTTACATGACTTAAGTTACAAGCCAATTGGGTTCACTGATTGTCAGTGCCTTTTCCGCAACAGTTCAGAGTGCAGCATTTGTTTGCCAATGGACAAGCATTCAGTGCAATCATACTAGTCAATAAATCAATGCAAGCTTACGTCTAGGTTGGAAAGGTCTTGCTTGAGGTTATTATCGCTGCTTCATTTCTTGGCCTAAATGCACTGGAATAACTTGAAGAACAATTCTTTTTGATTACTGTACTTAATAATGGCAGTATATACACGTTGCAGTCAGACATGCCCGTTTGTGCAGTGCTGTCTCATTACTAGATTCAATTCGGCCCAGGATTCTGTTTTGAAGATTATAGGGTCAGCAGTCCGCACACCTTTATATCTTTACTGATTGATTCCCAATTAAGGTTAATACACAACAGACCAATTAGATGACAGTTAAGGGTCAGTTTTTTAATAGCTCTAGTATTTCTGTTCTGAATTTAGTCATTGATTCATTGTTTAATACAATATGGTTTCATATTTTGTGATGTCCCTTATAAAAATCAACAAATTTATGGATTACTGCTGATATTGACCAAAATTCCACATTGCCTACAGCAAACAAACAAACAAATAGATAAATATATTTTTTTAAATGTTTACAGTGCCATCCAAGAAAATGTAAGGTTAGTTTATTTCACCTAGTTGCCAAGGCAACCTTTCTAATTTTCATTTAGTTTATTTTGATAAAATTAAATAACTAAAACTAAAGCTGAAATAAAAGTGAATAAAAATATACAGACAAAAAAATTAAAAAGAAATTTAAAAAAAAGGGGGGAAAAAATACAAAACTAATAAAAATGACAAAAAACATGCAACAAAATTACTAAAACTTTAAAATGAAAATGAAGACAAAATATTAAAATAAAAACACAATTTTAATATTACACAACATATCAAAATATTAATAAAAACTATATCTCGATGATATTAAAATAACCCTGGCGTTTAAAAAAAGTGTGCCATTTGATACAGGTCCACTGACTTGACATTTGTTGTTTATTATTATTATTTTTTTATTAGTTGTATGCTTTTATTGTAGCCCTCTAAAATATTAATTATTATTATTATTATTATTATTAATAATAATAATAATAATAATAATAAATCCATCATACAAGTTCAAATATCTGTGGCCGAAGCCTGCAAGTTGTTGAAAAGACAGTTGCTGGTAGGACATTTTTAGAAAAAAAGAAATCCTTAGTAAAAAAAAATATATATATATTTTTTTAAATTCCAAACTTTCTAGGTTGCCTTGGTGTCTTTTTAGTCTTGATGGTCTTGAGGTTTTGGGCAGCTATATCATGCTGCTGTCCTTGGTACTGAATGGTATTTAATGCTGACCAGAGTCGGGCAACATGAGAAGGTATGAGAGTTTAAGTTTCCTTCGTTGGCCACACCATAAAATGGGTAGTTTTTCAAATCATGGCTACATCAAGTCAAAGACCAACTCTATATTCAAATTTGGATGCTTTGGCCTATTCACAGATGACAAAAGAAAGTCCTAGATGTGAGGGGAACAGGCTGAAACTAGAGGGCTGCTGTAGGGCTGACTAACAGTGCTGGGACAGACATAGTGGTTGGTGACAGGCCTCTGAGAGATGTTTAATTTTAAATAAAACAGGAGTGAATATTAAAAAGTGAGTAGAAAGGGAGAAGGAGACCGTGTTTTGGGAACCTTTAATTTTGTCTTTTTTTCTGTGAAATACAATAAAAGATCTTTTGAAAATGTCGCAGTGTTTATTTAGTTAGTTAGTTAGTCCATACAATGAAAGTCAGATGGGCAGTGTTGTTTTGGACCAAAAAAATTTGAAATATTCCTCAAAATATCTTCTTTTGTGCTTTGCAGAACACAGAAAGTCATACAGGTTTGAAACAACATGAGGGTGATTAAATAAGTAAATAATTTTCATTTTTTGGTGAATTAAGCCTTTAGGAGGTCTGGCATCTCATGAACTGATTGATCCCATTGTGTATGTTTAGTAAGAAAGTGAAATTAACATTCAATGTTGAATGTAGTTTTGCGGATCCTTAGTCTGGAACTACAGAGCCCATGAAGAGTGAAAGTAAAAAAAAATTAAGACATCATGAAAAATGTTCCTCCTGCGTTCCCCCAAGAGACTTTGATGGAAAACTTGTGATGGCAATGATATGAGGTAGGAGAAAAAAAACGCAAATGTCAACAGATGATTTTTCAGCAATGCGTATTTGAGTTGTATGTTAATTTAACCATTCATGACGGAAAGCAACAATCCCATGACCTCCTTCAATCTTCATGCTTGTTGAACTCATTGAGGCTCTATAGGGCTGCCAGCGTATGTCGGGTCAGTGTCATGAACCATTCCACTTTATGGAATATGGAATATGAAATAACATAGTTTGACCGGGTCTTTCTGTTATGATGATATAATCCCTTACGTAATCAGATATGGAGTATATGCCAGCTGAAGAAGTTTTCTTTTTCCTTTTTTAATCTGTGATGCCACCCTGTTCACAAGGGGAAATAAAAGTTCTTTGCTCTCTCTCTCTCACTCTCTCTTTTCCCCTCATTTGCTATCTGTCATATTTACGTCTATCTCAATCTGCATTCCTAATATCATGCTTTCCATGTGCTTAGTGCTTATTTTTGTCATCAGATTAATGGTAGGCTGGAGATTAAGCCGATTCTGCAGAGGTGTCAGATGCCTAATGTATTTGCATATTATTTCCATACTTACACTGGGAGCACTTAATATCATAAAGTGACGGAAACTGATACGTTAAATGAGAAAACAGCCCGCATGACAAAGCAGAAAATACAAATTCAGATTGATTGATTAGCTTGTGTTCTCATGCCACAGTTGGCGCAGCTTGAATGAATTCTCAAGGCTAAATTCTAATGAAAACAAATGGATGTAAGTGCATAATTCATGTCTATTTAGTTTCCAGAGAATTTTCTGTCATATTTTGCTAGTATGAGTCAGGACTTGTTGTCTTCTGACAGTTCGTGTTTCTATGCATTACACAAATGAGCTCAGGTCAGAGGTGCATAGGTCGTGGCCTCATCCATGCAGATATTTTTGAGATATCATTTGAGATTTATTAGTATGGCCATTAATTGGAAAGATGTGCAATTGATTTAGACTTTACAGAGCTCAGTTACATGCACAGGCAAACTTTGAGGTTTTTGCAAGTTGATTCAAAGCCATTGGTAACATACTTAAGTTTTTAATAGTTTTTCCTGACAAAAAAGATTAAGTAGAAGCCTAAATTGCACAGTGATTGTGAGTGTTCTGATGTTTGTTTGATCCTACACATTATATCGTAGATGAATTAGAGTAAATGTAGTATTTCACTAAATTTTTGGCATTGCTGTTGCTTATTTTTCACTCAAAACCTTGGCATATAACTTACTGAGCACATTGAAAGTTTTTTTTTTTTTTTTACTGAATCTGGTCACCAGTAGATGTGTTCGACTTGAAGCAGCGCTGCGCAGACTGATCGGCGTATGACATCAAAGTATTCATTCTTTGATGTCAAAGAGCACATTCGAGCACACACTCTTACCTTCAAAAATAGGCGAGGCGCATATCTTTAGCGAAGTGGCGCGGAGAGCTGGGTATACTTCACTTTCCGCATTCTGTTCCGTCTCAGCGCACAGCCACGTCCGCACAGCTTTCAAATGGCGCTTTTACACTGCGTGGTATGACTCGGCTCGGCACGGTGCAGCTCGGCTCGGTTTGCGTTCCCAACTGAATCTGGTCAGTAGGCAACCACCCAAATGCTTCCTATTTGTTAAAACACTTGAGATCCCTCAATTCAAATCCTTCTAACATACTCTGGTGTTTCTTTGGCTCTGTAAATTTACATAGTGCCAATAACATTAGTGCCAAATGTGATCAGTGATTTACTAAAAACTTTACAGTGTAGCTTGCCTAGTCTTGGCTGCTCAGATTGTTCATGACTATTCATTAGAGAAATTCACCTTTTTTGCTCTGACCTTTCTTTTCTTTGTCCTGTAGACTTCTGCTCATGTTTAATTCATATTTAAAGTAGGAAAATTCCATTCCGATTTCTTAATTTTACCAAAATAAATAAAGAAAAAAAGAAAGAAAGAAAAATTCTACGATTATATAAATTATTATATATTGCATGTGTAACAGTTTAGTGGCACATTAAAGGTGATATTGTCAATATATAATGTAATGTTTTTGAGTTACAAGATTTTTTGTAAAACTGCTACAGTATGTCATAATTGTTCAACCCCTATTCAACATTGCTGTTTTTAAAGGGAACTGTAATTTTTAATTATTTGATAATGTTTCCTGAGGTGCATTTACAATGTTAGTATAATTTTTACATCAAAAATTGTAATAATTTAAAAATAAAAGGACATTTTCTACTAGGGGTGTGCCATATCATACCGTCCACGATAATACCGGTATAACGGACGAGCTACATACATATGCGCAGTACCACCTACTTTTGTCTCAACATTCACCTCGTGCATGCGCTGTTGTACGCGCACCGTCCGCGCAGTCTCAAAAAATTGCCTGCACGAAAAATTGGCCTTAACGCGCCGCAAATTAATTTAAAAATAAAAGGACATTTTCTACTAGGGGTGTGCCATATCATACCGTCCACGATAATACCGGTATAATTTTTTACATGATAAAAAATTGTCATATCGCGATATCAATGATATAGCGACATGATGACGTATGGCGGATATACGTTCCCTAGCGCGCACAACAACAACCCCACAAACCCAGTAGATGTGTTCGACTTGAAGCAGCGCTGCGCAGACTGATCGGCGTATGACATCAAAGTATTCATTCTTTGATGTCAAAGAGCACATTCGAGCCCATGTTTTTTTTTCTATATCGTCATAAATATCGTTATCGCAAATATTCTTGAAATATCATGATATAATCGCTCACCCCTATTTTCTACCCTGATCTTAGTCCTCTGATTTGAATGCTCTGTTGGAAGGGGCGTGTCTGCTGTGAGACTTCAATGGAAACGCCCGTTGCTATGACTGGTTAACATCTTTGCATATGAAATAAGTATTACGTGTGGAGCTCTATCAAAAACTTTTTCTATGTTTTTACTATTACAGCTGTTGAGATTAACTAATCATGGAGAGTGTTGATTATAGCATTATATTTAGATCTACTCCCGTTGCATGAAAGGTTTTAGCGATGAATGCAGTGATCTCGTCATCGCAACTCGAGTTTTGCACTTTCACAAATGCTTTCATCATAACTAACAGTGCAAACACAATGTAAATAAGAGAATCACTGTGCAGTGTCACTGTCAATGTGATCTCATGAGAATTTGTATGTATTTTACGTAAAATGTGGTTCTACAAACCGTTCATTTATTTACATTTGCACAGACACTGAAACGTACAATGCTGACGTATTTACAACATCTAAACGTACAATACTGACAATATTGACGACACCTAAAACGTAAATTATTTACGTATGAACAACTTTACAGACTTA
The DNA here is from genome assembly GCF_001515625.1 of Sinocyclocheilus rhinocerous. NCBI lineage: Eukaryota > Metazoa > Chordata > Actinopteri > Cypriniformes > Cyprinidae > Sinocyclocheilus > Sinocyclocheilus rhinocerous. The sequence continues at coordinate 88,904 of NW_015655996.1, read as the reverse complement.
CAAATTAATCCTTATGAATATTGAAAATGCGGTATTAATATTTTATTATATTGTATTAAGTTGTCATATCAATGGCATTATATTTTCAATTGCATTATTACATGAAGTTTACTCATTTATTTATGAAATGATAACATTTCGTACTGTTCTGTGTGATTTCTGCTGCCAACCAGTTTCGAAGAATACATAATATTAAACAAGACTACACTTTAAACCCTTAAAATGAATAATATTTCTGCAATTGTTGAAACATTACTTATCATGTAATATTTACTTTGTTTGCCATGGGACACAAAAGGCGTTTTCTTCATAACCATAAAATAGAATTTTTTTCTAGAAATAGCCAATTATGGTTAGGTTTAGAGGTAGACGTGGGATTAGCGACTATAAAAAACATCTTTTTAATGCTATATTGTTACTAAAATGGTCATTTCCCTGCATATTTTGTTCAGTTCCGTTTTATATTCACTATAAATGGGTAGGTTTAGGTTTAGGGGTAGGTTAAGGGATTTAAAAATCTAAATCACTTATCGATAAAATGATAAAAATGCATTGATACAAATATCTTAATGATATAAAAGATTCGTAAATATTTTACGTTTTTTAGCTGTTCGTAGCAATTTTTTTTTTAGTCCAATGATCCTTTATTGCTCTTCTGTCCTTCTCATGTCACTAACGCTCCAGTGGGCGGGGCCAAAGATGTGATGATGTAGAAGTAGGCGTTGATCTGATTCTGCAGAGGCAGGCTTTCACATGACATCATAATGTGACAAAATCTGAAACGAGTCGTTTTCTGATATTGGTTTCAATAAAAGCTGTATTTAGACTAACAAGCAAGTTTTGAGCTCTGAAACTCACAGGATGTTTTTATAGTACAATGACACATCAAGGAAAATTTGATTTCTAAATTCATGACCCCTTTAAGTCACTTGTTTGTATGGTAGGGCACAAAACTGTTAAAACACAAGTAAGACTTTGGAAAGTCTATAACAAAACTTAACTAGCTTGAGCTGTTACACATACATAAATTTAGCCAATGAATGTGCTGAAGTTGAGTGGCAATAAGTCATAAGTCAAAAGAGCTCTCACAAAAGTATAGAGAATAAATTGTATTTTGTTTCCCATTTAAAAGCTTAACATTTGGAAATTTGTTTAGCTGTGTGTCAGTTATAGTTCAAGTTGAAAATTGTTTCCATAGACCTTTAAAACTTTGATTGGAGGCATGGATCTGTCTGCCTTTTTTATTAGTTTAGCAATTCATTCTGGAAGTTTCACATATGCCAATAGCAGTGTTTCGGCCCGAAAGGGGATGTTGAAAAGCAGAGTTTAAAACCTTTGCCTCAAGGTTGTAAACACACAAAAATACCCTATAAAAGTAGTGGAAAATTTCCCACACTAAGAGATAGTGTTCTTTTACATGCTGCTTTGGCCATGTAAAATGTAGAAAGTGGCAGTTTGATGACCACTATATTTTTAACTGGTAAGCAGTTGGTTGCAAAACCTCATGAAATATAGATTTACCTTTCAAGTTTACAGTAACTAAATGAGTTTGGTTGATCAGAATTGCTTTGTTCTCTAAAATCAAACAGATCATGATTCATATTGTCCTTTGATAAGAAGTACTGAAGGACCTAATGATTGAGAAAGTGTTGAAAGGTGCAGACGTGATGGATAGATATTGTTTATGTCCAGTGAGTGACAAAGGACATATTTGATTATTGTGAAACCGCATCCTGTCATAAGTACAAAGTCTTTAGTTTGATGTATAGATAAAAACATTTTTGCAAAAACACCTTGTTCCAACTTCCTGGAAGAATATTTGCACACAAACAAAAATGATGAAATCTGATCTGAACAAACAAACAAACAAACAATCCAACAAATGCTAATTCAGAAAAAAGTTTTCATTTGATTTGCTTTGATGTGAAGTAGAACTGCATTTTTTTTAATGGTCATATTCATAAAATATCAGAAGTGGCATATTTGACTGCTCTGGTCTGTAAGTAGTTTTTTCAGGCGGCAACGAAAGTTTTCTAAGTGAGTTCAGTGTGTGTTTTATTTTAATGGTCCCACGTACTATATACAGTATCTTATGTTTATACTAAAACACAGATGGTTCATGGACATGCAAATCAATTACAGTTACTGTAGTGTGTCTACTCTCTTCAACAACCTCTATTTTAGTATATCTTTCATCATACAGATCTAATATCTCACTTTTCCTCTCTTGTCTCTCACTGACAGATCTAAGGCGTTCAGAAGCCACGAGGGACGATGAGGAACTCTGGGGCCGTGCTGATTTTGACCTTTATTGCCAAATTAATATTGCAAGCAGCAGGTGAGCAGTGTTAGGTGTTCTGTTATATTGCTTTTAAACCTATAGTAAGCAGTACAACCTGACTAACTTCATCTTCACACATACTGTACACTGCTGTTTACAATTTTGGGGTCAGTATGGTTTTTTTTAAGACATGAATGCTTTTATTCAGCATTTAATTGACACAAAATGACAGTGAAGACATTTATAATGATACAAAAAGGTTCTATTTCATATAAATGCTTTTGAATTTTATATTCAAAGAATATATCACAGTTTTCACAAAAATATTAAGCAGCAACTGTTTATAACATTGATAAGAAATATTTATTGAACAGCAAATCAGCATACTAGAATGATTTCTGAAGGATCATGTGACACTGAAGACTGCAGTAATTATGCTGAAAATTCAGCTTTGCATCACAGGAATAAATTACATTTTAACATATATTAAAACACTATGTTACAATAGTACTGTTTTTACTGTATTTTTAGTCAAATAAATGCAGTCTTGGTGAGCATAAGATATTTCTTTCAAAAGCATTTAAAAATCTTACTGACCCCCTCAAACTTTCAAATAGTTGTGTAGATATATGGACTTGCCATACATTTTTGTTTAGATCAGTGTTTTATATTTTTAATATTTATTCAAATAAAAATGGTGTATACTATATTAAAAGAGCAAGATCTCACAGCATTGAGGTTACCTCACTATTTAAAGATATTTAAGTAAAATGTTAGATCAAATTCTTACGTTGCGATACTTTGATATATACTATGGTACTGAATGATTACCATATTTAAGTACCATGCTATTTACATGTACTTAAAAGAATAACATGGTTGTTTTTTGTTAGTATATTCGATGAACAATGTAAGCCATATTAATGTAACACAAAGCAAACAAATTTGCGTAAATCCTACATTTTCGAATGTGTAACTTTACATATGAATAGTCTTATGTATGTTTCAGACAGAAAAAGACCTATTTTACAAAAGGTTAATGTAACATGATGTTGAATTCAACTAATGTACTCTAAATGGGCACTATATATCCATAGGTGTCAGTCCGCCAGGCAAACCCAGACTCACAAGCTGTCGCTCTCCAGAGAAGGAGACCTTCACATGCTGGTGGGAACCTGGAGGTGATGGAGGCCTGCCAACCACCTACGCCCTCTACTACCATCTAGAAAAGTCAGTCTCAAGGATTTCTTTATTATCTTGAGAGTAGACTCAGTCTATAATGGCCATCTTTACTCATCTCTTTGTCTCCCAAGGAAATATCAAAGGCCTTGCTCTTTCCTCCAGTAATGAATGGTTTAATCTAGATTTTCTCTGCCATGTGTTTATTACTTTCTGTTTCTGAGCGCATATGTGAAATAATCAGAAAGCATACATGACATACCTCCAGCCAACACACACATGCCCGCACACACCTTGTCAAATATAAAACTCCTCAGATTTTCACCAGAGCAGATCCTTGTTAGTGCCATGAAGTGTTATGCCAACATTACAGCTTTGAGATTCAGCAAGTACTGTACACAAACCCAATAACGTGTAATACTGCACCAAATAGAGTTCATAGAATTCATTTTAATACAGTTGGATGTGCTGAATATTTCAAGGCTACAATCAGTGAATAGTGATATGTTTTTTTAAGAGCAAATTTTCTTTCCTGCATTGACAAACATTGACTGAAGCAGCATTTTCATCATCATAATGAAACATCAATATTTTGGGGCCATTTTCCCCCCAAAAAGACTGTATTTTAATTGCATATAACTGCAATAAAAAAGGTTTATTTTGTCAACTTTAAGGAGTACACTAGTACTGTATATACAATACTGTTTGAAGATTTTTTTAAAAGAGGTTTCTTATGCTCACCAAATCTGCATTCATCTCATGAAAAATACAGTAAAAAAGTATTAATGTGAAATAACTGTTTTCTATTTGAATATATTTTAAAATGTAATTTATCCCTGTAAAGCAAAGTTGAATTTTCAGCATCATTACTCCAGTCTTCAGCGTCACATGATCCTACAGAAATCAGTCTAATATGCACATGATTTGGTGCACAAAAAAATAAACATTTATTTTAAAAGTTGAAAAATTGTGCTGCTTAATATTTTCATAGAAACCATGATAATTTATTCAGGATTCTTTGATTAATTAAAAAACAAAAAAATGTTTATTTGAAATTTTTTTTTTTTTTTTTTTTTAAGTATTTGTCACTTTTGATTAATTTCATCCTTGCTAAACAGAAGTATTAATATCTTTAAAAACGTTTTGTATGGTAGTATAGATTAGCATCAAAGCTAATAGACATGGCCAAAATGCCATCAGTTTCTTTTCAACCCAAACATAATAAATGTACCGAGCAAGATTAGTTAATATTTGTATGATATCAACATGAGTATTATTGTCGGCATGTTCATCACCAAAATACTGTTTATCTGATTAGGAGTGCAAGTTTTTCCACTTTGCTTATAAATTGTCACAGTTTTCAGACACAAACTAGCTGTAGAAATGTTCGTATTTTTATTTCGGTGTCTAATTTGTATAAGTGTAAACGTGTCTGTTGATATCTCTCATATGCAGCTCAGAAACGGTCTACGAGTGCCCAGATTACAGAACCGCAGGCGAGAACTCGTGTTTCTTCAACAAAAACGACACATCGCTTTGGGTCAACTACAACATCACTGTGGTGGCTACCAATGCCCTGGGGAAGAACATTTCAGACCCCGTGGAGGTGGATGTGGTCTATATAGGTATGCTTATGTGTTTCTGTCATCAACTCATTTGAACGTACTATTTGTACTGTACCACCCCCTCTATTTATTTATCATCTCTGTTTATTTCTCTTATTCCATCCCGCTCACATTATGCTCTTTCCTGCATGATGTGTCATTTGTTTGTAATTTTGTGAGTTAGTACATAACAGACGGTACAGACCACTGTTGCAGATTGTCATCAATAAGAGGCAAGTTATTGTTGCCTGTCTGGGATCACTGTTGCGATAGAGCATTATTTTGTCCTTTGGGTCGTAAAACATTACACACCATTTTCATTGGTCACATGTTCTCTACTGTGTTATGCCATAAGGCATTTTTTACCAATCTAAAAATTAAGATTCTCGTTGTTTACTTTTAGTAGCAATTTTAGTTTTATCCCGCACAGTTTGCCATGTCAAGTTCCTTTGATTTGACGTTTTGTTCGTTCAGTGCAATTCCGTCTTATCATTAACTCGTATGTACAACTATAACCGAGACTAAACTTTAACTAATGTTTTTATTTATGCTGAAGGGGTGAAACATTCATTCACAATACGAAGCACACTTTTCTGTTCTTTCTTTCTTCCTTCTTCAGCAAGTTTGCGTGCAAAAGTAACTGGAAACTGGAAACCAACTAGTTTTGTGTGTTAGTGCCGAATTTTACAATAGATAAGCAAAAAAGAAAATGATGTAATTTACTCACCCTCATGCGGTTCCAAACCTGCATGACTTTTTTTTTAAATGGGATGTTTTATAAAAAACTCTCACAGCAACTCTTTTCTGTATAATCAAAGCATTAAAGGTGTCATATGATGCTATTTTAAAGATCATTATTTGGTGTATTTGGTGTAACAGAATATGTTGACATGCTTTAATGTTCAAAAAACACATTATTTTTCAAATACTGTACATTATTGTATTAGGTAGGTGTGGCTGACTCTTAACTTTTATAAAGAATATCTCTTTGGATTTGAGACTTTAGTCTTTGCAACTTTACAGATCTTCTTTATGCACCAAGAGCTTGTAACACTCCAAAGAGAAAGGAAAACTTGAAATCGCATCATATGACCCCTTTAAGTTACTATAGGGGCTGTCAAGGTCTACACTATCATTCAAAATTTCGGAGTCTTTTTTTTATTGAGCAAGGGCACATTAAATTGATCAAAAGTGACAGTAAAGACCTATACGTTGTTACAAAAGATTTCTATTTCAAATAAATGCTGTTCTTGTGAACTGTATGTTTAGCAAAACATCATGTATGTGTATCAACTGTTTTCACAATGATAATAAGTCATGTCAGCATGTTAGAATGATTTCTGGAGGATCATGTGACACTGAAGATACTGACATGCTGAAAATTCAGCTTTGCATCACAGGAATAAATTACATTTTAAGAAATCAGCCATTTTTAATTGCAATTAGAAAAATAATTTTAATAATATTCCATAAAATTACTGTTTTACTGTATTTTTATTAGGGCTGCCCTCGATTAAGGATTTTTCTGGTCGACTAGTAGTCGTTCATTTTAAGCATTAGTCGACTAATCGCACGTTTATTAATAAACCATTTAAATCAATATAATGAGCCTTTAATTGCCTACATAGCCTAATATGCGCTCAAGCACACGCATAAAGCCTGCTGTGTGAAATGAGTTCTGACTGAAAAACACATCGGCGATGGCCTATAGCCAATGAGAGAGCACGATACAGGGCAGCGGGAAAGTTGGGGAGGAGTTATATGAAACGTAGTTTGCGGACCAGTGTTGCCAAATCCGCGATTGCCGCCGGTTGTTTTTCATGTCAGCAGGTTGAAGCGACCCCAATAACGTGATATTTAGGCCCTGGAATGTGAATTGTACCCTGGGGAACCCCGCCAAAAAAAAAAGTGTATTTTACCCCCCTAACGCGATTTTTACTGGGGGGACCCCCTCGGAAGCAATTGGGCTATTTTCAGGCTAGTTTTGAGTAGTAATTGGGCCGGTTTTGTAGCGAAAACCTGGCAACCCTGCACCAGACAGAGCTGTCGGCGATTCTTCCTATTGCAAAGTCATGCAGTGTGAAACCCCCTGTTGCCGATCCATCGTGCAATGTGAACACAGCAGCAACTGAATGCTACCCCAGATAATCGTTCAGTGTGAAACCAACAGTGATGCGACGTCTTTGAAAATCGTGCAGTGTGAACTCGGCATAAGAGATGAACTCGGCGACACGACTAGTCATCTCCGCAGTAGTGATGCGCCTGCATGCATGTTTCAAACGGATTACATAATCTGAGAATATTTGTTTTCCATTTGAATTGGTTAATTTGAAAGTATACATTTCACTCTCTATAGATATATTTTAATGTCTGTAAGGCAAAGATATACACGGAGTTTCGCCTGGAATGTGAATTGTACCCTGGGGAACCCCGCCAAAAAAAAAAGTGTATTTTACCCCCCTAACGCGATTTTTACTGGGGGGACCCCCTCGGAAGCAATTGGGCTATTTTCAGGCTAGTTTTGAGTAGTAATTGGGCGGGTTTTGTAGCGAAAAGCTGGCAACCCTGCACCAGAGTTATCGGTGATTCTCCCTATTGTAAAATCATGCAGCGTGTTACCTCCTGTCGTCGTTCCATCGTGCAATGTGAATTTCGGGCATTTGTCGGCGATTTCGCAAAACCTGTCGGCGAGTGAAACATCGGGCTAAAATCGTGCAGTGTGAACTCGGCATAACACAAACCTGCGTGAATCGCCATAGACAAACTTATGCCGACCCCAATAACCTGATATTTAGGCTCTGGAATGTGAATTGTACCAGGAGAACCCCGCCAAAAAAATTTGTATTTTACCCCCCCGAACGCGGTTTTTACTGGGGGATCCCCTCGAAAGCAATTGGGCTATTTTCAGGCTAGTTTTGAGTAGTAATTGGGCGGGTTTTGTAGCGAAAACCTGGCAACCCTGCACCAGACAGAGCTGTCGGCGATTCTTCCTATTGTAAAGTCATGCAGTGTGTAACCTCCTGTCATCGTTCCATCGTGCAGTGTGAACACAGCAGCAACTGAATGCCACCCCAGATAGTCGTTCAGTGTGAAACCAACAGTGATGCGACGTCTTTGAAAATCGTGCTGTGTGTACTCGGCATTAGAGAAGTAGCTCCGGTTGGAATGTTCTTCCGCGGGATGTGTGCAGTTCTGTTTATTAACCGCTAGAGCGCCAAAAGTTACATAGTGCTGCTTTAAGAGCAAGTGAGCGCACCGGCGCCTCCATCTGTCCTTCAGTGAGCACTAATGTTCAGCTTCCACACAGACACTTGAATATAGCGTACATTTCTCTAGGTTAACATTAGATTGAGCGGCCATGTAAAGTTGCTACTACTTACATATTTCAGATGATAAGCCATATTTGTGGTGGATGATTGATAGGCAAGCGTTTGGATGTCCTGCCGGATGTACTGTATTACCATAGATCAGCCGTTAACGATCTGCGTGACTTTGCCAATGTGGATTTTTTTTTCTGCGACTAGCGACTAAAAAATGTTGGTCGACCAAGCCTCCTCTGGTCGACTAACGATTAGTCGACTATTAGGGGGCAGCCCTAATTTTTATCAAATATAGCCTATGCAGCCTAAACATCTTCCAAACTCCAAAAATGTTACTGCCCCCAAACTTGGTAGTCTAGTGTATGGTTCACATTTCAGGCTTTTACACACTCAAAATTAAATGTACTGTTAAAAATATTAGTACAAATCAGAATAATTGTGTTGAAGTGAGTGATCAGCAGGAAGGTTTAATTGTGGTATATTTACTATTCTGTCCTCTCCTTTTCACCCACAGTTCAACCAAACACTCCAGAGAACGTGACAGCAGTTGTGGTCCATGATGAACAGGGTCCGTTCGTGAGAGTGTCCTGGGAGAAACCCCGAACCGCAGACACTCGCTCAGGGTGGATCACGCTACTTTACCAGCTACGAGTTAAACAAGAAAAAGATAAAGAATGGGAGGTGGGTTTGAAAAAAAAAAGAAAATGTTTAATTATCAGTTACATTTGTAGAAATGTAACTAGATTTAAGTCTAGATAATATTGAGATGGACTTTTGTTACCCTGTTTTCACCCGACTATTTAGACATCTAGTATCTACAGTTGGTCATCTTTACAACATACTTCACATGCTTGTTTTCTTGGTATTATGGACTAGTATTGCCAACCAACTTGAATGTAAGCCAACAAGTTAGAAATGGTCAAAAGTAGCTGTTGTTTTTTGTGACTTTATCCAAGATCTTAAATGAATGGAACGCTGAGAGCAAGTGGACATGCAGCCAGTGAGCCGACATGAAGTCAGCTGTTACACTAAGCAGTTTAATCATTGACTGTCCCAGTCTGGGTTTATGTCTTCATTAGTCCGCAGAAACGTGAGGGAGGCTAGATGTGCAGAACAACAGGGACTAGTTCAAACCAGATTATCCCCCCAAAGGCTGTGCTTCAGTAACACAGAGGCATGACCAATAATGATTGCCTAGTGACAGAGTAACCTGAGAGCAATAGTATTGGCTCAGACAACATATGTAACTGATGATTATTGCTGATGATGTATTTGTCATAAGTTTAAGTGCTAACTTGATAAATATTAAAAATGATCAAATCTACTTTGATCTGAATTCACACTAATTTAAGTATAAGTAGACATATTATCAACATATATAGTACTTGATATTTGTATTTTTTATTTAATATTTTATTACTTATTTTAAATAAATTTTATAAAAAAAATATTGGCTTAGGTAATTGCAGTGGTACAGTAGCTTATGCTCTCTTTATATCTAGGTAAGAGTATGATGCTGGCGTCTATTTTGACCTGAATTCAAACAACTTTATAAGTAGATATATTAACAAATGTGCATTATGCAACAAAATTAAGTGTTTAATATTTTTTATCATTTATTTTAATGATTACAATCATACAATTAAGTTAATTAATAATGTTATTAATAATTATAAAATTAATAAAAGTAACAAGTAACAAGCCTGAAACATTTCCACCTCTCATCTCTAAATTTTTATTGTATTAATATTTTAAAATGCTGTAGATTTAAAAAAATATATATATATATTAGTTTTATATTTATATAAATGTATTTAATATAGTAAAAACCATTTATTATATTAAATTAACATAATTTGATTATTATTAAATTATATTATCAGCATAACAGTTTGAGTTTATTATGATTTTCTGATTTAACTTACATTTGTAATCCATTTGTAATTTTCAAATGTCAGACTTTTGAACCTTATATAAATATAGATGTAAGCCATTGAAAATACCAGCTCCCCAAAAAATGAAATGTGCACCAAGAGTGATCCGAAAAATGGTCACATCTGAAAACATGTGCTCTATTTCAGTTTAGACACATGCAAGACAAGCAAAACATTTCTAGCCCAGTAGGTCGAGGCATGCGTGAAGCCTATTAAAATATCATCCAGCACCTCCAGAGAGCCGATTTAGGACCACACTCTGTGTCTCCATGGTCTCCTGCTGAGGCTGCGAACAAATCTGCTCTACACATATGTATCTAGCAGCTCAGAAAATTCTAGAGGGAATACCAACAGGCCTTCAGGTTCTCCAGGGAGTTATGAACTCATCTTCACCTGGCTAGCACAACCTCAGCCATGTGTGTTTTTGAGCCGCAGCTCTGGCTGGGCCTCAGTTGCCCGGGAGCTTCCATGGAAAGTCAGGCCCGGTGGGAGTCGCACCTGATGGCAGCGAGCATGAAATAGAACAAAATAAGAGATCAGCCTGTTTCCAGCTCACAGCATTTTCAAAAACCACTCTGTTCTAACTTGTTTATTTTGAGGGGGTTTTTTTGTGTGACAATTTTACCCACTGTTTATTCTGTTATTCTTTCTAGTTTTGTAAGTACTGTTGGTGCCACCACAGTTTGATTTGTCATAAGTGGAAAAAGAAATTGCAGTAGAGATGTACTCTATTCATCACCATTTCCTGATTTTGTGTTTGTGATATATATATATAGATATACCCAGAGAGCGTTCGCTGTGGATCATGATCACGATATTCTCTGTCTTCATCGTCCTCATCCTCACCTGGACACTAAACGTGAAACGAAACAGGTGCGTTTTTGAGCCTGAAACATTTTCATGTCTCATATTTATTAAATTAAATCTTTATTAAATTATTAAATCTTTATTTTTGACATTTATTTAATCTATTTTCTTTAATTAATTTTTTGATTTCCTATATATTTGAAGATTATTTTGCCGATTGATATCTTATCTGATTAGTTTTTGCATTTTATTCTACAGTGCCCTCCACTAATATTAGCACCCTTGGTAAATAGGAGCAAAGGTGGCTGTGAAAATAAATATGCATCATTTTATCCCTTTGATCTTTCATTCAAAAAATTCACAAAATTCTAATCTATCATTGCAAAGGTGGCTGTGAAAATAAATCTGCATCATTTATCCTTTTAATCTTTCATTAAAAAAAAAAAAAAAAAATCACAAAATTCTAACCTATCACTGAAGTAAAACAACTGAAAGTGGGGGGAAAATCTCATTATGAAACAAATATTTTTCTCTAGTTCACGCTGGCCACAATTATTGGCACCCAATTATTGCAACGTCCTTTCCTCAAGAGAACAGCTCTGAGTTTTCTCCTATAATGCCTGACGAGAGATCAGAGAGCATGCCTTCACACAGAATCTCTCCAGATGCTTCAGATTCCTTCTCCTATAATGCCTGAAGGGTTTGGAGAACACCTGACAAGAGATCAGAGACCATTCCTTCAGATCCTTCAGATTCCCAGCTCCATGTTGGTGCTTCTTCTCTTCTCTTCAAATTTCTAACAGAGGCAGTCAGGTTTACATTCTTTATCTGTTGGTTTTTGATAGAATCCATGATGCCATGTATGTGAACAAGATGTCCAGGACCCTCTGGCAGAAAAATAGGCCCCCACAACATTAAAGATCCAGCAGTATATTTAACTGTGGGCATGGGGCACTTTTTTATCCCTGTTTACACCAAATCCATCACATGTGTTTGCTGCCAAAAAGCTCTTTTTTTAGTTTCATCTGACCATAGAAGCCAGTCCTGTTTGAAGTTCCAGTCGTGTCTGACAACTGAATATGCTGGAGTTTGTTTTTGGATGAGCGAGGAGGATTTTTCTTGAAACCCTCCCGAACAACATGTGGTGATGTAGGGGTTGGTTGATTTTTTTTTTTAGACTTTCTGACCCCAAGACTCAACTAATCTCTGCTATTCTCTAGCTGAGATCCTTGGAGAGGCCACTCAAACTCTCCTCCTCACCGTGCATTAGGACAATATAGACACCCATCCACTTCCAGGCAGATTTTAACATCTTTAATCGATTGGAACTGCTTAATTATTGCCCTGATGGTGGAAATGGGGATTTTCAATGTTTTAGCTCTTCTTAGCTCGTTCTATTTTGTGAAGCTCAACAATCTGCACAACATTTGGTTTTACTCCTTGTGAAGGATGATTAAGGGAATTTGGCCTTTGTGTTCCTCATATTTATAATCCTGTGGAACAGGAAGTCATGGCTGAACAATTTCATGCTCCTAGTCACCCTGGTGTGCTAAAAAATTTAAATATTAGTGGGAATATAAGAATTTCTAGAGGTGCCAATAATTGTGGCAACATGCATTGGAGATAATGTGAGTTTCCCCCCACTTTCTATTGTTATACTTCAATGAAAGGTTAGAATTTTGTGTATTTTTTAAAATTTTAATAAGATAAACGATGCAGATTTATTTTCACAGCCGCCTTTGCTCATATTTACCAAGGGTGCCAGTATTAGTGGAGAGCACTGAATATCATCTTATACCATCACTGGCAAATGTAAAATTCATGCCTCTTAGTTTGATCGAAATCAAATTGGCTTGGACCAGTTATATACATCATTTGCCTCTTTGTTCTTGCTGACAAATACTCATTATGTAGGATTAAATTGCCATTAGAGGCTTGATCCAGATATTGCAGTACCTCACTTTACTCTCAAATGTAGTTTTTAGGCCAGTTTCTTTCAGCACAGATTTAAATAGACAAAGATAGACTAATTACATTGTCAAATAATGTGAGGCATTCTCAACAGTACAAGGATGAACGGGATCCAAAATTAATCTCTTAATCCTGTCGGGACACATGGAAGCTTTTGTTCTGTATTCTAGATAAGTCCCTTTTCAGTATCCATAGTGCTTATATTATGATCATGCAGGAAAATATTTGTTGATAGAAATTGATCTTAACTGACCTAAAAAATAAGACCAAATTAAATCCAAATTAAGTACATTGTATCTACTTAAAAGTTTATAAAGCATTTATTTAACCTTTGAAAAACAACTTTTTGAATCTTATTCTGGTTTTTATATTTGTATTCAGTGTGAAGCTTTGTTTGCTGCCTCCTGTTCCTGGACCAAAAATCAAAGGATTCGAAAAACAATTGCTGAAGGTAATAGAAAGATCACTCATGCATCTCGTGTCCAAATCAAATGTAAAAAAAATTTCAGGTTAGCTTTCAGGTAGACTCCATAATTGCAACATTTTTTTGTGGTTTTTATCAGCATGGTAAATGGGATCTTAGCATTTGTTTGTTTTTTGCACCTTCCAACAGCTGATGGCACGTATGTTTGAATGATATTAAGTATTGTTTTATCCAACCATTGCAAGTTAATTTAAGTCGTCACATTTATTTTTATTTATACAATACAGATTGCATCAAAGCAGCTTCACAGTATAGACAGGACACGCCTGCCTTATGGGATAATAAGGATAATAATTCACCCAAAAATGAAAATTCTCTCATCATTTACTCACCCTCAGGTTGTGCCAAACCTGTACAAGTTTCTTTCTTCTGTTGAACACAAAAGAAGATATTTTAAAGAATATTGGTAACCAAACAGTTGCTGGTAGCCATTGCCTTCCATAGTACTGAAAGAATAGCATTCTTCAAACATTCATCAAAATATCTTCTTTTGTGTTCAGCAGAAGAAAGAAACAGGTTTGGTACAGGTTTGGAACAACTTGAGGGTGAGTAAACGATGACAATTTTAACTTTGGGTGAACTATTCCTTTAAAATGTCTCACAAGTTCATTATTTGTGAGGCATGTGCTCAGGATATAAAGGTTTTGATATCGTCCTTCATGCCACATTTTTAATTGCATTTTTTAAGCAGTTTTCTCACTTGCTTTACTTTTACAGAGCGGAAAGTCAGAGGAAGTTTTCAATACTTTGGTGATCCAAGGTTTCCCTCCAACCACCGATTACGACGAGTTACTGGTGGAGTACCTTGAGGTGTATGACAATGAGGAGCAAGAGTTGGTACTGGATGGTAAAGATCTATCAGAGGACTGCATGAAGTCCAAAAGCCCGTCGGACAGTGACTCGGGCCGGGGAAGCTGTGACAGTCGCACTCTGCTTTTGGAGAAGTGCATGGAGGGACGGGAAGGAAGTGGAAGTGGAAGCGATCAACATCAGTACAGCCAACATGGAGAAACGAGCTGGGCTTCTACTGAAAGCAGTGAAAGCCAGGGTCCCGAACCCGGTTCTCCAGAGTCCGCCGATGGATGCGGCAAAACCTGGCCCGTTGTGTTTTCGTCTCCTCAACCGCAAACTCACCATCATTACCAAGTGGGAGCTGCGAAACCGGCCTACCACAGCGTCCCAGAGATCCTCAACCATTCGTCGCCACACACGACGCCAAGCAACTATCACCAGCTACACCATCAGGACATCCCGCAACAGGAGGGCCGCTTCAGTAAACCAGCCTGCCGACATTCTCAAAGCTACAACCAGTTTAACCTGGACGGCGTCGGCACTCCTGCTCCCGGCGTGCCTCCGTCACCTTCTTTGGAATACGTAGAGGTACAAAGGGTCAACCCGGAGAATATGCTACTGCTTAGGCCGCTTTCGGACCCAAACCGCGAACCTGAGGGGTTAGATTGTGCCGGGGAGGACTACAGTAAGGTCAAAGAAGTGACAAACAATATTTTGCTTCTGCAGAGGGATACGTCCCATCAGTGCGTGGACTATTACAGCCAGGACTTGGACAACCAGGCTGATCAGTGCACAACCCAGCAACCACCTCACCCCTGCAAACCTGCTGTCCACCAATCAAACAGTAGGATGCCACATGAAGGCATGAGGGTGATGGGAAACGGTTATGTAGATTCAACAGTCTTAATGCCATCCTACTAGCACATAGTGGTCCAATGCATGAATGCAGCAAAATCAATAAGCCAACCACTAAACTGTCAACAGCTCATGCCAAGCCCTGAAAGAAGTGCTTTTCTCTACAGTGTTTTTTTTCAGTGGATTTATATTTATAAAAATATTTACTTATTATTAGATTGTATTAGATGTAAGGGTCTTGTTTCAGAGCCAAGGTCTGAACTTTTATGTAAGCACTGTAAAGAGGCTGGACTCTTGAAAATAAATGTTCTTTGTTGGCTTTGAAGGTTCCATGAAGAACCTTTAACATCCATTGAACCATTCCATTGCACAAAGGATCTTTATAGTGGAAAAAGCTTCTTTAGATTATTAAAATGTTCTTCTGCTGCAATGCTCTTTGGGGAACCTAAAAATAGTTCTTCCATGGTGTTGCTGTGAAAACCACCCTTTTGGAACCTTTATTTTTAAGAGTATGAGAAGTCATCGATTTTGTTTCTTTGACAGATTGTGTACTTTGATGAGGTGACACTTATAAACACCAAAAAAAAAAAAAAATCTTCTTTTTCTTTACACTTAAGTCTTTAAAGTTAACATGAAACTGAAATGGATCCCAATACACATTTCAGAAAATTCACTTAAATTCTGCTGTGCCTCTGATACAATTTTTCCTTTTGACTGTATGTTAGTCAATAGCCAAATAGCCATTTAGGCATTGTGTTTTCATTGGAAATTTCATGGAAAGCCTACTTTTCATTATCCAGCAATCGCCAGTGGAATTCTCCTACTGTATAATTTAATGCTGTTTTACTGAGAAATACTGTACATGGTATTTTGGAAGTAAAATGGGTTATGAATGCCATTTCATGTTAACTTTTAATGATTTGTCGTATTTAGAGATTCATGGGATTTGAAAACTTAGCACTTAGCATAGTTGCCCTCAACTATCCACAATGCATTGTTTTATATTGCATCTTGCATCATGGCATTGTTACGTGTTCAAAGCCACTATGTTTTTTTATGCCGCTGTTCACTCCTAAACTACATGATGGGGTCTGTTGCTATAGTGGACATGGACTATTTTTTTATGAACTGATCTTGAGTATTATCAAAGCGTTCACCCAATTTCACTTCACATTTAAATGAATTATAAATATAATTTTTTTATTTTTTAGTTTTAAGGAAATTACTTAAAACTCCATCTGCATATTATATAAACACAAGAGCATTATTTGCAGTCAGAGTTGGTTGCATTCCAAATTTCAAATTGCATTCCATTCTGGAAACATGTTATAATCTCAGCCATAAAATTTTAAATGTCTTTGCTTATTGGTACACTAATGCAAAAATATATATATATATATGTATATATATACACATGAAAAGGGATTTGAACTGATTGTAAACAAACGTAAAGAATTTGCCTTTGATATTTACAACTCTCAGGTGGAGGAAAACTTGTTTAAACACTCCTGCCGAATGTATGTATTACTGTAAGATTTTGTATGTTTCTGTGAGTGTTAACCCTGCAAGAATCTATTTTTCCAAGTCTGTATACCCTTAAATCATAGGTAGCCATTGATTCAGCACTGCATATTTGTTTTGATATTAAAAAGGAAATTATAAAGTATATTTTTAAAATGATAGAGATTGGCATATATGCATTCAATCCAACCAAACAGTTATCTTGTTCATGTACAAATCACTAACCATTAAACCAGTTACATGGAGACAAGGAAAATTTTAGCTCTTGCCAGTGCAAGAGTCAACCTTCACACGTTGCCTTATTTTATGCATAAAAAAAAAGACTGAGTTGTATTTTCTGGAAGGGGTCATTTACTAAATATATATTTATGCCTAAAGTTATATTACACATACGTGTACATATAAAATAATTATTCAATAGTTATATATAATATGTAGAAATTCATTTATATGTAACCTACAGATAATTTATATACCAATAAATAGCTTTTAGGTTTGCCTAAGCCATACATAAATCATCCCATCTCATTTTGTTGATTTGTGAGTAGCGTAACATTTTCTTATATCTTTATTGTTTACCAGTCATACATTCTCAGTTTCATGCATTATAAATCTGCATGGAAAAGCATAATTTCTTTTAATAATAGATTTCTAACTCAGGCAATGGAAAATCTATAAAACGCATGTTTGTAACAGTATCTAATTTAATGTGGGGCAACAGTGTGAAAAAATATTTCAGTCTTTTTATCTGAGAGTAAGATATCTTACAGTAAAGAAAATGCATATGCAGAAATCTCCAGGAGGATGATTATATTCTCATTTAGGGATTAACTGAAATCATGTTTTGATTTCATTCTACCAAACCCAAAACCATTTCTTAACTAAAAGAATTATTTAAATTGAAATGAGTTATACAGTAAGAAAACTCTTGTCTTGTTGAAATGATGTCGCTATTTTCTTTACTGTCAAGACACTGGAGTTGCTGAAATTAAATTTGTGATGTTAAGTTTGTTAACCTATGTAAGAAATACATCTTGTGTAATACATCCTTACTGTGTTCTGATATTCCATAACAAACATTACTTGTGAATTCACATAGCAAAACCATTAAAACATATGCTCAGATTGTTTCAAATGTGTTGGAGTGGTTATTTTGAGAATGGCTTTTTATTCTGCTGTAAAACATTTAACCAAAAACATGATATTATGATCTTAATATTATTTTTTTTTTCTGCTAATTTGTCACAAAACAAATCTTGTATACTTTATCTCCAGAGTTTTGTAAGTGATTGCTTGACTATTTCAGATTATCATAGTTTATAAAATCTAATTCATATTTTAAGATAAAAAAAAAAATCAAGGCCTGGTACAATGGTAAAGCAATTAAAAATTAGAAAAAAAATGTAAAAGTGTGTGTGTGGGGGGATCATGAGGGCATTTTCCATTTGATAAAACAAAAAGAGAAAAAAGTGAACCTGTTGTAATAATAATAATAATAATTATTATTATTGTTATTATTATTATATAAATGTCCATTTATTTGAAAATAGTATTACAGTATCTACAGTAGCCTACTATTACTTTCTACAGTACATTTTATATTCTGGACATTTACATTTATTTATCTATCATTATTATCATGGACACAACCTGATGAACTGAAACTTGATTTCCTATACTTTTAGCCATAAATTAACTGGAACATAAGCATAAGAATCTCACTTCAATCTCAAATCAAATGAACAGCCCTGCTCTCTGTGAAAAATTACTTCTAAGGCCTTGATACAGACTTTACCCCCACATACCATTGGCTGAGCTTGCCCCTCCCCGAGCACTACTGGGGTAGAATTCACCGCAATCAACACTTAATTTGTGGATTTGCTGCAGAAGAATTTGTCTTAAAAACACTAGTAATGCATAAAGTCTGTTCTCGGCTGCACGGTCCGGCTCTGTTAGGGAAAACGGACCCGTGGAATTCACTGGATGCGTGTGTGAAGTTCCACAAAGGTGGCGGTAAGAATGCAGCATTTGTCTCACATTTAAAGTGACCGGAACATTTAAATTGTGTTTGCGTATTTCGGCTCGAACGAATCTATAGTCCGGATTTCTGAGCATCGCATCACGAAATCATAATGGTGTTCTGACGATTTGTGAAAAATAAGTATATGTTTGGACATTACCATGGCGATACTATGGTATTCTTTGATAGCGAATGACTGCCCTGTCAGATATAATATCAACAACTCTATCTAGCTATCTATGTTCAAGTTGGATACATCATAAAATTCTTACTGCTTAAAGTTGTTAGATAGATAGATAGATAGATAGAATACATATCAGCACTGCATCTATCTATCTATCTATCTATCTTATTTAAAAATAGTAGAAAAACGAAGCAGTATACAAAATAATACTGATACTACTAACATACTATACTAATAATATGATAAAGATGATGATGATGATGATATATAAAATGTATCCTATATCAACACTGCACATCTTCTATGCCAATGAATGTTTCCAGGAGGTTAGCAGGTCTCAGGGCAGGGCTTTCCTACATCTTAAAAGATAAAAATATTCCTTTTGCATAAGAGCTGGCACATAACTGCCTCTATGGATTACTGAGCACTAAATGTATCTCTGCCCAGGTGTGATTTGCCAAAAATCAGCAATGAAACACACCCCACCTGTCCTGCCCCAGATCCCCCCATTTGACTTTAAACCTGAACCATATCAGGTAAGAGGTTTGTGCATTTATAATAATAATCATCAGAGAGAAATCAAATCATTTTTAAGCATGAATGAATCTCTCCTTTAGGGTATGTCTAAAGACCGTTTACTAGACATAAGGAAACACAACTGCAACCCCATGACTATGAAGGTAACATACTACAAGAAGCCAGTCTTCATAAACCAAGGTTATATGCAGTGGCTGTGGGACGTGGATGGAAGACGCTATCTAGACTTGTTTGCGGGGATCGTCACTGTCAGTGTAGGACATTGTAACCCGTAAGGTTCAATTTGTTGCCATGCAGCATTTGTGTTTATTTCATGACTGTGCAGTACAGTTAGCTTGAAATGAAATAAATGACTAAGCTTTAATTAGATTAATGCATATGGATTTGTTCAAGTGGTTATTGCCCTGAGCTCTTACATGGACTGCTGTTTTTTATTTTTGTTTACAAAATTGAATTATTTCTCAAATTTAATTAGAAGTTTGAATATGGTTGCAGGAAAGTGACAGAGACGGCTGAGAAACAGCTGAGGCGTTTATGGCACACGACAGCCATCTATGTGAATCCACAAATGCAGGAGTATGCAGAGAAACTAGCCTCCCTTTTGCCAGACCCACTGAAGGTACTGTATGATTGATGGAGCCACTGCCATTGCTGGAAGAAGAAGGTTGAGCGCATTGCATTGTGGATATAGTATATTACATGCAGCATACTCTTGCCTACTGTAGGGGCTTTCAAACTGGAGTCTGGGGGTGCTAAAAAACTAACCAAAATATATAATGTATATAAAATGAAAAAAGTTTTGTTTATATACAGTATAATATGTCAAATATCAATTACTAAAAATATAAATCACGTAAAAATCATAATAAATAAAGTATAAATATACAGAATTTGACAATTACATTTCATTGTGCCTTCTAATGTTGGAGTTCATAAGATTGTTACAAAATTAAGGGACTGTTACAGAAGATACAAAAAAGAAAATGATTTTAAATGCAATATTTTCCAATTAAAACACACACACACACACACACACATGTCTGGTCAGATTTTGTCAGGTTTAGCTCACTTTTGGGTACAAATGTGTCCCCAAAATATGGTTAAGTAGGTACGCACACACACACACACACACATATATATATATATATATATAATATTATTATTATTACATTATTACATGCCTTTATATTTTGGGAATGGGGCTCCTCACATCATATTTTGGGTCCATGGCATCAGAAAGTTGGAATGCACATTTTGACATACACTACCATTTAAAAGTTTGAGGACAGTTTTTTTTTATTTTTTTTTTATGAAATTGATACTTTATATCAGGAAGGAGTCAAGGACAAGGACAAATTGATTAAAAGTGAGAGTAAATAAGCTTATAATGGTACAAATGGTTTCTACTTCAAATAAATGCTGTTCTTTCTATTCATCAAATAATCAAATGTTTCCACAAAAATAAAAACCAGCACAACTGTTTTTAAAAATTGATAAATGATTCTTGAGCACCAAATCAACATATTATAATGATTTCTAAAGGATCATGTGACACTGAAGACTGGAGTAATGATGCTGAAAATTCAGTTTTGCCATCAAATAAATAAAATATATTTTAAAATATAAAATATCAATAAATTAAAATAGAAAACGGTTATTTTAAATTGTAATAATACTCCACAATATTATGGTTTTGCTGTATTTTAAATCAAATTAATGCAGCATAAAATACTTCTTTCAAAAACATGGGGAAAAAAATTACCAACCTCAAACAAGCGGAAATAGCCTTTTGTGGTTTAGCATTAATATCATGATGGTCTTCTTTTCTAGGTTGTCTATTTTACCAACAGTGGCTCAGAGGCTAATGACCTTGCAGTACTAATGGCCCGGCTTCACACAGGAAACTTCGATGTCATCACACTGAGGTGATTCACCTTATTTGCCCATTTTTGAACAAATGGAAGATGGCGAGTTCTTGGGAAAGCGGTTGCTGACAGATCAAGCAGCCCTGTAGAGCCATAAATAATCACGGCATCATTTGTGTTTGTGTGCTAAGGGGTTCTTATCATGGTGGCAGTCCACAAGCGATGGGTCTGACGTCCAACACACAGTACAAATATCCCGTCCCCTCCTCTATGGGTTGCCATAATGTACGTCTCACACCCACACATCTCTCCTGTCTGCTACCTGCTTTATAATGTAATATTCCTCGGAGTCAAGGCCACAAATCGCATTAGAAGAGGAAACATCATAACCTATGTTGGTGTTTTTGTTTAATGCAAAAGTAATAGAATTACTGTCAGACCTCATGAGGTTTGAATAACAAAAAACGATTGTCTTTTATTTCAGCATTTGTTTAATTATTTGAGTGCCTTTGTAAATAAAAAAATAGGTATTTTTTAAAAAGATTCAAAATATGAGTATTGTAAAGCAAACTTGACTTGTGTAACAAGTCTTTAATATATCTCGAATTAAGTTTATTTTTTCTTAATTGCAAATAGTATTTTAATAGTTTAAGCATAACATTTAAGCTTTATGATTTAAACAAGGTAAAAAAAAAATTTCAAAGTAATGGAAAACAAGCTATAATACAGAATAAGAAAATTAAATTTTCAGTATCAACACATTTTGCATGATCATATTTGAAAAGCATATTATAATAGTATGTGTTTGAGTTGTGGAATTTGTCTTGCAAAGCGTTAATATATATATATATATATATTTATATTTAATTTTTGTTCCTATGTGGGTTGTGTTTATTGTAGACCATGTGTCCGGATGTGTTCAGGGGACTCTGGGGAGGAAGCCACTGTAGAGACTCCCCAGTTCAAACCATCCGAGAATGCAGCTGCTCCCCAGGTACAAACACACATACGTTAGCTTAATGAGGACATATCATAGACTTCTACTGTTTTTATATAAAGGTAATACTGTATTATAAATTCTACAGCCAAACATTAATCCAAATGTTTTGAAAGGGTTAAAAAATTTAATAAATGGGGAAAAAAGTGTGTGTGTGTGTGTGTGTGTGTGTGTATGTGTTTTTAATTAAAAGGGTTTAAATTAGAAATTAAACAATGAATGAAACGAAATCTGTGGATTAAATGCAGATGTTTGCTTTCTCAGCAATTTTTCCATATGTCCATGTTACTGTAAAGCTGTTTGAATGACCAGTGTATATGAATGGTGGCATAGTCCTATAAAATTGCCTTGCCTACCTGTACTAAAATCTGAAAAATAAAGAAAAACAGTTTCTTCTTCTTGTAAATTTCACATATAATCAATGATTCCCTGTTAAATAGCTCAGAACAATGTGTTTAAAATACAAGGTCTGATTGTCTCATCAGGTCAAACACTGACCACAGAACACATGATCAGAGCTTGTTAACTCTTCACTGTAATTAGTGTTTCTTGTAGGCCAGCATTACAAAGAACATCCTAGCAACATGTGGAAAACCACTCCTAACATGGCACCCACAAGTTTTGCACAAACAAGCACCACTCGCATTTTCTTCAGAAAATGTCAAAATCTACTTGTTAACAAATGTCACGTATCATAGATGAATCTCTTTCTCTCTGTTCTCAGGTCACTGTCAGGCCAATGACATGTATATTCGTGAGCTCAAAGAGATGTTCGCAACAACCGTTCCCAGTCGTATTGCTGCTTTCTTTACGGAACCCATCCAGGTTTGATTAACACAACACCTGACATTGAAACTCAAGTATGAATGGAATCAGATTAAACTTAAAGGCTATGAAAATATAAACTGAGTGCCCTAAAAGATCAGGACTAAATCAGCTGTACTGTAGTCAAGATATATTAAAGATAGTTTCTTGTCCAGTTGCATAAGTGGGTATGACATGTTGAGTAATCTGCATCATTCACCTCTACTTACTTAACTTTATTGTCCTTAAAGGCAATTCTTTATGTAGGTTTATTTAATACACTAGTTTCACAATTTGAGTTGAATTACTGAAATAAATGAACTTTTCCACGACATTCTAATTTATTGAGATGCACCTGTACATACACATACAGCATATACACTCTTACAAATAAAGATTCTTAATTAGCATCTATGGTTCCATGAAGAAACTTTTCCATCCATGTAACCTTTCTATTGATCAAAATGTTCTTCAGAGAAGGAAAAAATGGTTCTTTTAAAACCTGTTGACTGAAAGGTTCTTTGGGGAACCCAAAAGGTTTCTTCTATGGCATCACTGTGAAAACCCCCTTCTGGAACCTTTATTTCTAGGAGGGTAACAAGGGCATTTCAGATGTCATAGAAACAAACTCTGGCAAACAAAATCACAGCCATTACCCAGCACTTTGCTGGTAGATGTCATAAGTTAGTAAAAGCGAAAATAACTTGCATTTTCACAGCAGAATGTCAGTATTTTGCTCTATATTGTACAGTCTATATTCCAGTCCAGGTACAGTCCAGGTATTGGGAGATTGCATTTAATGTTTACAATTATATAAAATGATTCTGAGCAGTAATTGCTGTCATTTTCAATCAAGTACATAATTAAACAGGTCATCATGCATCATGGATGCCTGCCTGTACTGTATGTTATGTCTGCATTATATATATATAGAGAGAGAGAGAGTGAGAGAGAGAGTGTATAATTTCCAGCACTGACTAAAAATATGAACTTACAAATATTAACTTGTGGCAAGTTATATCATGATTATTGTTTTTATCTTTCTACAGGGTATTGGTGGGGCTGTTCAGTTCTCAAAAAATTACCTGAAAGACACCTACCAGCTTGTTCGGGAGAAAGGAGGAATCTGTATAGCAGATGAGGTCTGAAGAATTTGCTTGTAAATCCCATTCTGTACATCAGTGAAGCCAAAAACACAGGGTTGTCGTGTCAGATAGTCCCACATTTTCAAAACCAAACATAGGGTATCACTCTAGTGAAGTAAACAGAAACACCTGTGCTTAACCCCCGCCCCCAATTGTAGGTAAATGAACCAGCATGAACTCATGCCAGTGACCCCAGACTGTTTGGGGGTGTTTACATGACAGAGAACCTTTAATGCGTTTTGGCCATGTATTCACACAACTACAGTGTTTTGGGGCCTGAAAACGCAAAAACAGTTTTTTTGAAAACGACACTCTTATATAGTCTCTGTGTTAACTGCAAAAATGCAAATTTGTGAAAACGGTGACATCATGCGCATGCTTATTATGCGTTTGCATAGAGTTACTTTACAAAGTGACATCGCCAACTACTGGCCTGGCATGCGTAATACAGCGTTTTATGGCGAATGGGGATCGTTTTAACAATGTTGCCGCTTGTATGCGAAAAATGCGAAGGAAAAAAAAATTCTGTTTTTAGTACATTGGTTTCGTATAAATGAATCCTTAGACATTTTTACACAAAATTAAATATGCAAAATAACTGTTATTAACTGTTTATTTTTAAGATCATAACTAGATGCTGCTCCCTTAATTAAAATGCAACATGAAATGATCATGTGACAACACTGTGTTTGGTGAATACTGGCCATTATTAAAAAAAAAAAGCATATGAAACAGTATGACGTATGCAACCAATATTGATTAGCCTATTTTGCGGTTTTAATCCAGTTTTGTATAGAAAAAAAAAATCTTAACTTTTAGTCAATTAAGGAATCAACAAAGATGTTAAAATCAACTCAAAAACTGAGAAAATAGTAATTTATTTTAAAAAATATTCTTACACAAAAAATACTTTCAAAATGTAATCAAAATTTTTGTTTGTTTTAAGGCTTTGTAATATGCAAATGCTTGCTTGATTACAGAATAAAGTTATTATTTATTGCAGATTTGTTGGTGTTTTTGGTTCTCTTAGGTCCAGACTGGCTTTGGCCGCACGGGAAGCCACTTTTGGGGTTTCCAGGGACATAATGTCCTTCCAGACATGGTTACCATGGCAAAGGGCATAGCAAACGGCTTCCCGATGGGGGCTGTAGTGACCACAGCAGGTGAGGTTAGAGTGAAATTCAGATGAACTTATTATGTGACTTGCTTATTTAAGCTGTCTTTGGCTTTGTAATATTTATTCAGCTTCTGCAAGTGTGTGTTCATAGATTATATTAACTGCATTTAAACCTGGAGGTGTTTTAAATGAGTCTTATTCTTCAAAGCTTATGAGAGACTGTGCTGGAAGAGAATGGTCAAACAGGAAGCAGAATTAATCAGCACTATGAACCCAGTGGTGAGCTTGAATCCAAGTTCCAGCATTGCGCTCAACTGAAATATTCTTAGAACAAAATGAACTACTAATTCTAACTTAAATCTATTTTAAAGCTTTTAATAGGCTTACTGTTGTGTTCACCTCAGTGCTTTGTGATTTTGAAAAGCTCTGCTTGAGTACTAGTGTTTCATATACTGTAAGCTCTGCAGCCATTAAATGCAGCCAGATATTCTTTATATAAAAAAAGAATATTTGACACAAAGTTCGACACACTAGTTCCTAAACAACGTTTGTGTTTGTCATCATACGCAAATCTCTATCAAACCCTGTTGATGTTACTTTTAGTACCTTCATTACAGTGCTGTTATTGTTAATTAAACCTAAAACTATTAAAAATGAATTAATTGAAATAAAGCTGTATAAATAAATATGAAATAAAATATTTTATAAAACAAAATTAAATATTTTATTTAATCAAATTAAATACATTTATGAAATGAGATAAATATTAGATGAAAAACTTGAAAATTAGAATTGTTACCTTGGGACATAACTGTAATAAAATAAGTTTAATTTTAATAACTAAAATTACCAAAACTGAAATAAAAAAACTATTATTTGAAATAATTTAAATTATTGCTTTTTAATAATTTAAATCATTTTAAAAAATGACAAAAGCAGATCCTTGTCTCATGTCTGGATTTTCAGTCTAAAATAATGAAAATCTATCATAAAAATATTAATTTTTAAACATATAACAACTGTTTTTTTTTCCAAATAAAGAAATGGATAGTTTGGAATAACATAAGGGTGAGGAAATTATGACAAAGTTTGTTAACGTTATGAAATTATTTGCCAACGCGGAAGTAAGCCGTTTTCTGTGAATGTGCGAGACTTCCGGCTCATTAGCCGCTGTAGGGAAATATCGAGAAGAATAACAAAGTGCAGTAAACGGTAAAACTGTTTGCACTACAAACCAGTATGTTCGTAATTAAGATAATACAATAAAATAACATGGTAAGACACACTTGTTTGCAATATCAAGCAGCAAAACGAGCTGTTTTGTACAGCTAAAAATAGCTGGAAGCGAATGACAAGTGAAAGTGATGTGTAGCCAAGTAAAATGCAGTGGTTGCATTTACTAAATTGCTCTTCATCCTGTGAGAAGCTGAGACAGAGAGAGTGAATAGAAAGAGTGGGTCAAGTACAAGCCTGAGTAGATTAATTTAATTTATGCCATGGTCTGTCTGAATACTCGATTCTGATTGGCTGGCAGGTGTTGATTAAATTCGTTTAACTGCACAGGTAGTTCCAGGTCAGTTTAATCACTTTCTATATTAATGCGCTTCCTATAAACATTGGTAACCATAGTAACACACACCATGGCGCAGGTAGGCTACTTCACACATGCATCTCATTGTTGTACAAGTTGTAACTGACGAAAATAACCGTAATTTTTATCGTTCCGGTCAAATATTGCAGCGCAAATATTATTAACATCTTTAATATGTGAATGCTGGCAAATGACCATGGCATAAGCGGGATAATCAAGGCTAGCTGTGCATTAAACAATTTGAATGCACTTCGCGGAGGCAACCACCCGCCGCTGCGCGTCGGGTGGTTCTTCGCCTCCACGTCGTGCATTCAGATCGTTTAATGCACAGCTAGCCGTTGATTATCCCTTACATAATATATAATAATGTCTAAAAATATAAGTGTACATAATGCCTAAATTAGTCCCAAATTAATAAAACTCCCAATGAAAAGCATCTTAGTGGGTGCATATTGATTGTTTCCAGAACTGATATCATGTGATTTGCATTTTTTACAGAGATTGCCAGGTCATTTGCGAAGGGTGTTCATTTCAACACATTTGGAGGAAACCCATTAGCCTGTGCAGTGGCCTCATCAGTGCTAGACGTAAGTACAGATCATTTTATTTTCAGTTGTATACAGTTACATTGGGGTAAACAATAGGAAATGCATAAATTGTCATTTTGAGTGTGATAAATTATAGACATAAAAAAATAAAATAAAATAAAATGTATGTAAATGTATGTTTGTGAGATAAATTTGTACAAAAATATACATAAAATATCTGATATCAGCAATAGTAAATTAAATGTTACTGTGAGATAATACATGATAAACTGAAATAAATAAAAAGTTCAAGAGTTAACAAAATAATCTAAAATATCTGGTATCAGTAATAGTGAACACAAAATGTTCTAAGTGACTTAATCGTAAAGTATGAATGTTATAATAAATAAATTATAAACAAGTACAAAAATATGAATAATAGTATAAAGCATACTAGTATAAAATATAACTAAAACAACAAAATATCAACGGTTTACAATAAAAAAAAAAATTTATA
>NW_015655996.1:50926-60504 GCF_001515625.1 Sinocyclocheilus rhinocerous | reverse complement strand
ATTAATATATATATATATATATATATATATATATATATATATATATATATATTAAAATGGGGCCCACGGGAACTAATTTACTCCACTTGTTACGTGTGTACGTTTGTAATAATTGCAGTTTTATTCACTGTATCAAATCATTTATACTAGCTAATAATACTTGAAATTAAATGCTGTATATTGATTTTAGACAATAAAAGAGGACAAGATGCAGGAGAACAGTGCCGAAGTGGGGACGTACCTGCTGACTGAGTTGGCCAAACTCAGAGACAAGTACGAAATCATCGGTGACGTGAGAGGAAAAGGGCTTCTAATCGGGGTGGAGATGGTCAAAGACAAGGTGAAAGAAGCCAACATTAAAATACATCAAATGTAACTTTCATTCATATTATACTACTGATACTCATCAGCCAATACAACAAATCTGTGATTTTATGACCTCATTTCCATCACAGGATAAAAAAATAGAAAAGGTAATTGCAACATTTTATCTCACAATTCAGATTTTTTTCTTGCAAGTTTGAATCTACAGCTGGCAATTCTGAAAATTTTTTTCTCTAAAAACTGAGTTTACATCTAACAATTCAGTTTTTTTTTTGTTCCCATCACAGTTTATCTCTCACATTTTGGACTTTTTTCCAAAAATTTTGAGTTTACATCTCATAATTCTGTTTTACTGCCTCAAAATAAAAAAAGGTAATTGTGACTTTTTTTCTTACAATTGCGAGTTTATCTCACAATTATGCCTTTTTTCTCAGAATTTTGAGTTTTTATCTCACAATATTTTGTTTATATCTAGCAATTCTGACCTTTTTTCTTAGAATGATGAGCAAAAACGTCAGATTTGTGAGATATAAACTCAAAATTGCTAGAATTGTAAAATAAAAAGTTACCTTTTTTATTTATTTGTCTTGCGGCAGAAATAAACTTCCATAATGTCCTGCTGTACATAATTTTGATTAATAATTTGCAAGAATACAAATAATTATTCATATCTTGATAAAATTTCTTAATGTGTTACCCTGTCTTAAATAGCATTGACTGAAATCATTTTATTTGCTATAGAAACTAATGCCGAATTCACACTGCATGATTTTCAAAGTCGTCGGATCACTGTTGTTTTCACACTGCACGACTATCTGGGGTAGCATTCAGTTGCTGCTGTGTTCACATTGCACGATGGATTGGCGACAGGAGGTTACACGCTGCATGACTTTACAATAGGAAGAATCGCCGACAACTTTGTCTGGTCCGCAAACTACGTTTCACAACCAAACCCATGTGAGAAGTAATAAGGAGATAACTCCTCCCTGAACTTCCCGCTACCCTGTATCTTGCTCTTTCATGGGCTGTGAACTGCAGTGTGAACTCGGCATAAACTATATTTCTGCCAAATGTCAGTAAGAATCCATAAGTACAACCTCTCCACCTTACAATAGCAACAGTGCATTTAGTTGTCAGCTGAAGGATCGTGTAACTCTGAGTAACGACATTTCGATCCACCTGAACTAATGTCTTGATTACACAAAGACATCTGTCAGTGCATTTGTCTGTGCGTGGAGCTTTAATGATGGAAACTGCCTCTCATCAGGCACAGTAACATTGCTTTTACCTTTCCAATATACTGTGGCCCTTTAAAATAATCACATTTTGTTGCTTTGCAGTCTGAAATGAAGACGGACACAGTTTTTGTTTTATCCAGCTGCACTTACTCAGTGCAACTTATAATATCCAAGTGAAAGATATAACACTAGGCCATGCAAGGACATTCACCTTTTTCTCCTTCAGCCACTGTGTAGTCAAGTTTTGCTGTGTGCTTTGGGTCATTATCATGTTGGAAGGTAAACCTTCTTCCCATTGACAACTTTCTGGCAGAGGGCAGCAGATTTTCCTGAAGAATTTGATGGTATTTTGCCCCATACATTTTTTCCTTCTATCCTGACAAGTGCTCCAGGTCCCTGCTGCAGAGAAACACCCCCATAACAGGATATTACCAGCTCCATGCTTTACTGTAGGAATGCTGTAATTTGGATGGTGAGCTGTATTGGATTTCCGCCAGGGTGTGATCCTTTTTCCAACTCAGTGATTCTGTTTTTTTTGTTATATCTTTCACTTGGATGTTATAAGTTGCACTGAGTAAATACAGCTAGCAAGAGAACAGAAGAAAATTCAGGAAACCCATAAAAAAAGTTTTTTAACTTAAAGACTTACTTCTGTTTTAAAAGTCTAAATATGTCCCGTTTTGTGAATATTAAGCCCAATGACACCTCAGGCTTTTGCACGGTTCAGAAATCATCGTGAAAATTCTCATGCGTTGTGGTTGTGCATCCACTTCATTAAACTTTATTTGCCGAGCAGTCATGGTTTCTTGACCTAGAGGTATGAGAAGAGTCACGAGTAGGAGTTACTTCAGCTCCAGATGGAATAGTTAATGATTCTGAGTGTTTTTTGTGAGTGTATGTCATTTTCCTTACAGAAAAAATGAGCTAGAAGACGTGTTAGCCATTAACTAGAGCAGAGAGCAATGAGACGTGTATGAACATTCTCAGAACACACTCCGCTCTCTGCTGGAGCTAAAAACGCCCACTGTACATCACTTACCTATGGCTGTTTATACTGGAAACTCTTCAAGGATGTGTCTAGAAAAATCAGACGCACACAAAGTACACTTCAGTGACCTTTCAGCAGATTTCACTGTGATTAGACCGGAAATTCACAGAGTCAGTTGAACTGAAAAACCAGATTTTTCAATCAAAGCTTGTTTGCTCCAAAAGCATACCTGAAATCGTTCTCCTAAAACCCACTGACAGCTCTCTCAAACCCATGTGTAGGCCAGCAGGGACCCGCTCCCTTCTGAGGCCATGGCTGAGATCTTCGAGGACACTAAAGACATGGGCGTACTGATCGGAAAAGGGGGGCTGTATGGACAGGTAGGCGAGGGCTATCTGAAAGGCCATGTGTAAAATGATTATTGCAGAGGTGGAATATGAATGCATAGGGTGTGTGGGGATGTTGTGCAATGGAAAAGGTATTTCAGGGATTCACTTCAGTCCTGTAGTGGCATGGACGCTCAATGCCTCAGGAATCTTGCTTGTCTGAACTCATGGAAATAGTCACAGTAAGCACTGAATGTACACTTAAAGGAACGGATAAAGATTGTTTTTTTTTATGAATACTTCTTTAGTTAACAATTACAATTAGATGTATTTATAAAACGTTGTACAGAATATATAAGACTTTAAACTTAAATTCATATTAGTTTATATTAGTAAATATACAATTCATATTAGTAAATATAAAAAATCTATTTAAAATTTTTTAACAGTATAAGTAAAAAAACCTAGAGTAAAATATACACATTTTATTTATAAATGTTTTATTTATATAAATGTAGAAACCTTTAATACATTTTTATTACCATTCTACCAATATCAAATTTTTTATATTTTAGTAATATAAAATATTTTAAATGTATATAAATATATATGTGTGTGTGTCTGTGTGAGAAAAACTACAGTAAAATATAAACATTTTATAATTTATATATTTTTTTACATTTATTAAAACACTAAAATTGTATAAATGTTTACATTTTAATTTACTTTTATGTTTACATTAACATTAGATTTATAAACAGTATATTTTAAACTTAAATTGTATAAATATAAAAAAATATCTATTCAAATATTTTTAAACAGTATAAAAAAACTACAGTAAATATATATTTTTAATGTATTTAAAAATATAAAAACGCAATACATTTTTATTTACTTTCTTTTAGTATATTTTAGTAACATAAAATACCGTATAATGAGAGATTTCAGAATTTCACTAGGTGCTTTTTTTTTTAGGTTGATTTGAGAAAATTATGCAGTTTGGTGGCTAAATCTGATATTTTTGTAACATGTCTTTTTAAGAATGTATATTTAAAGCTCATATTTAAATCTTTGAATCTTTGTCTGCTCATCCTACTTTTTCCTCAAATGTTTTTTCCCTCTCACCTGTTCTTTTCCAGACTTTCAGGATCAAGCCTCCTATGTGCATAACTAAAGACGACGCAGACTTCTTCCTCGCTGTATTCAACCAAGCAGTGCACAACTACATGGAGAGAAGATAAGACATGCAGAACATGATGAAGACACATTGGCTCATATTTCATCTGGAGAGTTATACATTACATAACAGGTCTGGGCAATTCATCTAAAGACCACCAAAGGCAACTAACACAATTTCACACTCACATTCCTTAAGGAGCACAATATGTCAAGAGCGGTTCTTATTGGAGCCCCTCTCATTTCAGTATCTGTTTGAGTACACTATACTTCAGAAATCTAGCACGTGTGTCAATGATTCAGTATCCCATTCATAAAGACAGTCGCTTGCCTTGTTTCTGAATGAATCAGCCATTTGTACGAATCGGTTGAATGAATGACTCAATGACTCACTCATTAAAACAGTCATTTGCCGCCCCCTACTGGTGGTTTGGTCATATTTAAAAGTATCACTGCATTTTTCACAACATATATGTTTAAAACAATATGTAAAGCATTAATCTTATACAATTATGTATGCATTTGAAATGCATTTGCGGTGTAAATGCATTTATGGCACCTCAGCTTCATCAAACAGTCTGTGTAAATACATCTAATGCCACTTCAGATGCAGCTTCTGTGTTTCCTGTAGTGAAAAAAGATGGAGATACTGATTTCATTCGAATGGTAACAACTCTACAGTTTCTTATTATTCTAACTGAATTAATTGAAAATGTAAGAATTTGAAAAATGACACATTTAATAAGGTTAGGGGAAAAAAAGACCATTTATAAACATGACATCTGGGACTTTATAAACAGCAGCTCATTTATTATACACAGACACATAGTTTATTTTGAGAGTTGTTTAAGTGTGATAACATCTGTAACTTAGTCCAGGTTGGGGGAATTGTAATGTTTAGTAATTTCTTTTATTAAGCAAATTATTTTTGCATTTAAATTTGCATAGATTTTTGTTTGTATTTGCTGTCAATTATAGTTCTTAGAGAGAAAATTGGAATCGACAAAAATCGGTATCGGCAGGTTACACTTACCAAAAAAATCGGAAATCGGAATCAGCCAAGAAAATTGCAGTCGGTGCATCTCTAGTTATAGAAAAACATGAATAATTCTCAGGGTTTCCACGGGTCCTTAAAAAGTCTTAAATTTAGTTGTATCAAATTTAAAGGCCATAAAAATACTTAAATGGTACATGAAAGTCTTAATTATGATTTCAAGTGGTCTTAAATTTGGGGACGGAAAGGATGATTAAACTTCAAAAGTTCCAAAAGCGCCACCTGCTGGCAGAGAATGAATGTGCATTTATAATGAGCCCTCCTGCTGTTTTTGTTCAGACCAATGTGAAAATCAACTGATGTTTGTAAATGTGAACTAGTGGAACGATGGGAAGATAATGCATTAAAAAAATCTAAACAATTAAGTAAGTAAAATATATTTACATGTCATTTAATTTAATAGAGTAATAATATGATACTTTCGACTTATCCGTTTTCTTAATAATGGTTTAAAAGCTGAAATGTTAAGTTTATCATTTACATTTAATCATTTAGCAGACGCTTTTCTCCAAAGCAACTTACAAATAAGAACAATAGGAGCAATCAAATCAACATGAGAGCAACAGTATGCTGTGACAAGTCCCAGATATTCCAGCAAAGTGCACATAGCAAGGATTTTTTAAATAAAATAAATAAATAGAGAGACAGAATAGAAATAGAAAAAGTAAGTGCTAATTTCACTGGGTCAAGTGTTGAGGAAAAAGTTTTTTTTTTTTAAATGGCTAAAGACTCAGCTGCTCTGATTGAGCCAGGCAGGTCATTCCAACAGCAGGGAACAGACAAGAAAAAGGTCCATGAGAGTGATTTTGTGCCTTTTTCGGATGGCACCACAAGGCGCCGTTCAATTGCAGAATGCAAGGTTCTGGAGGGCACATAGGTCTTAAGTAGTGAGTTTAAGTATAGTGGTGCAGAGCCAGTGGTTGTCTTGTAGTCAAACATCAGAGCCTTGAATTTGATGCGAGCAGCTATTGGCAGCCAGTGCAAACTGATGAAAAGACTTGTGATGTGGGCTCTCTTCGGCTCATTAAAGACCACTCTTGCTGCCTCATTCTGGATCAGTTGCAGAGGTTTGACAGTACATGCTGGAAGACCTGCCAAGAGAGCATTACAATAGTCTAGTTTGGATAAAACAAGAGCTTGGACGAGAAGTTGTGTGGAATGCTCCGATAGGAAGGGTCTAATCTTCCTAGTGTTGTATAAGGCAAATCTGCAGAATCGGGCCATTGTAGCAGTATGGTCTGTGAAGCTTAAACGATCACAACTCCAAGGTTCCTGACTGTCCTGGAAGGAGTTATGAGAGGTAGAGTTGTGTGTCATCAGCGTAGCAGTGATAGGAAAAAACAAGTTCCTGAATGACAGATCCAAGTGATGATATGTAGATGGAGAAGAGAAGTGGTCCAAGCAAGGAGCCCTGAGGTACCCCAGTAGCAAGATTTTGCTACTTAGACACCTCACCCCTCCAAGATACCCCGAAGGACCTACCTGAGAGGTAAGACTTGAACCACTGGAGCATGGTTCCTGAGATGCCCTTTGTCATGAGGGTTGTTATGAGGATCTGGTGGTTAAATGTGTCAAAAGCAGCAGACGGATCCAGCAAGATGAGTACTAATGATTTGGAAGCTGCTTTTGCCTGTCTCAGGGCTTCAGTAACTGAGAGCAGGGCAGTCTCAGTTGAGTGGCCACTCTTGAAGCCAGACTGGTTGATGTCCAGGAGGTTGTTCTGTGTGAGTAGACAGTTGGTCGTCTACTTGCACAACTCTCTGAAGTGTCTTTGCAATGAATGGAAGAAGGGACACTGGTCTGTAGTTTTCTAAAAGTGCTGAATTTAGAGTAGGTGCTTGTCAGTACGTGGTATGGAGAATTGGTCGCTGATGGTTGTGGTTTTATTTATGAAGAATGTGGCAAAGGTGTCAGCTGTTAAGAGTCGATGTTGGAATGGGGGGGGGTTGAAAAGCGTGTGAGAATCAGGAGAATTGTTAATTTTATTGTGGTAGTATATGGTTTTAGCATTGGAGACATTTGCAGAGAAGAAAGAGAGGAGTGACTGATACAATCTAGCCTTGAGTTTAGAGAATGATGCTCACAGAGAACATCAGATAGCCAGGGGGCAGAGGGGGTTGCGCAGGCTGGTCTGGATAAAAGGGGGCAGAAGTTGTCGAAGCAAGATGTTAGAGTGGAGCAAAGTGTGTCAGTACCACTGATAGTATCCAGTGATGAGAACTGATTAGGGGGAGAAAGTGTGGTTGAGACCAAAGAGAATAGGTGAGAGTGAGCGCAGGTTACGCCGAAAAGTGACCTATGGATGAGTGCATGTTGTGTCAAGAGCCAGATTGAGGTCAAGAGTGATGAAGTGGTCTGAGGTGTGCAGTGGAGTAACCAGTGTATTTTCCGTGGAGCAATAGCATGTGTAGATGAGGTCCAATTGGTTTCCTGATTTGTGGGTAGCCATAGCCTCAGTCAGGGCGAGGAGGTGGAGACCTAAATGAGTAGCGATAGATGTAATGAAGTCTGCCCTTTTTTACATCAGATTGGTACCATTGGTCAGTTTTACATTGACCAATAGGAATAGAAAGTAATGTATTAGAAGACATAGGTATAATACACAGGTTGTTAGGATTGCACTGCCTCCAATGTGTGGCACGTTATTTATGAGTGTTAGTAATAATGGGAATTTGGAAGCACATAGTGATGCAGATCACACAAACAATTGGATGAGAACAAGCTGTATAAAAGAGGAAGGAAGGAAAAAAAGCAATACTCGAGTGCCTTGTCTGTGTCCTTGCTCGGTGAAGTCGCGCAGGTAGAGTCGCTGGTCTTAACACTCTTCGGTCTTCACACAACGGCTGCTGCGACCGCTGTTGCGGTATACTACACAGTTTTATACACACTTGATACAGCGTTTAGTTCAGCTGGCCACACCTTACTATCTCACAGAGAAAGACACAAAAACACTTACAGTATGTTGTTCCTCCAGTTGCCTGACTGCTTCTCACTACTAACTGCTAAATTACAAGTATTTTCGCTGGCTTTGGCCAAGCCTTACTATCTCACAGAGTGAAACGAGAAAAAACGAGAGCAAACGTGACTTCAGCACACAAACACTTTAAACAAAAACATTTCCTCGCAAAGACAGCTTTGCTAAAAATCAAATGAAAAAAGACACGAATCACTTACAATATGTTGTTCCTCCAGTTGCCTGACTGCTTCATTTTATAAAACTTTTTGTTTTTGTGAAAACATGTACCTAAACTGTAAATCATGCTTTTTACTGTCATTTTACAGTTTAATATGTTACCATAGACACTCCCCTACCCTGCTCATATGGTATTAATTTTATTTGTGCAGCTCTTAAAGGGGTCATATGATGCGATTTCAAGTTTTCCTTTCTCTTTGGAGTGTTACAAGCTCTTGGTGCATAAAGAAGATCTGTAAAGTTGCAAAGCCTAAAGTCTCAAATCCAAAGAGATATTCTTTATAAAAGTTAAGAGTTAGCCACACCTACCTAAAACGCCTCATTGTAACACGCCCCCACATATCTACACACACCATCTCTTACGTCAGGGAGACGGTGTGTGTTTCAGTGCGAAAGCAAAGCACTTTATTTTGCCTTCCGGAAAAGCATGTCAACATATTCTGTTACACCAAATACACAAAATAATGATCTTTAAAATAGCATCATATGACCCCTTTAAAAAGTCTTAAATTTGAGATTAAAAATCCTTCAGATACCCTGAATGCTAGTCATGATACCGTCATGTAATAAAGTATACTAATTCAAGAATTAGTCAAGTAAAACAAAATTAGCTGGAACAAAATTATTTTAATATCTTCTAACAATACAGCATTATATATTTGTTGTTTTACAGGTACAGCTACATTTTGTCAAATGTTCAATTGACCCCTTGTGCAAGAAACAACAACAACAAAAATTTGGTTCCAACCATCTTTTCAATTAGGTAATTGTTTTCAGTGCTGAAAAATATAGCAAATATTGTTTCTTGAAATGCTAAATAAAAACTAAAGCACATTTGTGGAAGTTACAATTACATACTCGAGATTTCTACAAATGTCCCCAGCTTTTTAAATATATATCAACAGCAGGGCTGCATCTACAGTAAAACGACAGTGGTATAAACACATAAAACCTGTTTGGAGAGTTTGGCAGGGAGTAAATTCAAACCTGACCCAGTTCTAGGGCTGTCGCGATTCGTCGATTTTATTTGACTATTCGATTTTTAAAAATCCTCGACTTCACTTTGCTTGCGTCGACTAACCAGCAAAATACCGGAAGTGGCGCATTTCACGGACGAGAATCCATAAAACATGTTATTAGACTGTTTCCCAAGGCTGCATAATGTATTAAACCCATTTAAAAATCATAATTAAGCATAATTGTGAATTCACAAACGCTACGATTTAATTAAATAATTATATGCGATGCAGTTCTAATACAGTATATAAGCTTTAATTAT
>NW_015655996.1:45339-50901 GCF_001515625.1 Sinocyclocheilus rhinocerous | reverse complement strand
TTTTTCCATTTTCATTTTTCTATACTCTGTTTTAATGATTAAATTAAATTTTATTAATCAAAAAGCCTGTCTAATTAATTGAGTTTTACAGTTTTATCTTTACCAAATTCTGTTTTCCATTATTTTCTGGATTCCATTTTAATGGTTCCATTAAATTTTAATAATCTAAAGCATCTCCAATTAATTGATTTTTATTTTATTTTTTTTTTTTTTAAATTCCTTTTAGAAATACTGCACATTTACATTTTTCTCCTAAATAAATTCTGGTAAAAAAACACATTATTAGACTGTTTCCCAAGGCTGCATGATATATTAAATCCATTTAAAAATCATAATTAAGCATAATTGTGAATTCACAAACGCTACGATTTAATTAAATAATTATATGCGATGCAGTTCTAATACAGTATATAAGCTTTAATTATTTACATGCGTGTAGCTTAAGTACATGCGTCACTTTTCAGAAATACTGCACATTTACATTTTTCTCCTAAATAAATTCTGGTAAATAACATTTCTGGTAAACATTTCTTTAAAAAGTGTTTTTTGATTACAATTTTATTATTAGTAGACTAGAACACGTGGATATGTTGTCATTCTTACACTATAATACTGAACTTTGATTTCAGTGATTTGGACTATGAGATGGACACTTGCTTCTTGCACTATGTTGCACTTGACATTTGCTTTAAAAAAAGGATTTAATAGAAATTTGGATTTCATTTGGTTTAATAAAATATAGTTTAATAAAATATTCTTAAGTAAAATTTTGATTTTGTGCGGGAAATTAATCGTTTAGATTAATCGAGTAATTAGTTGATAGATTAATCGAAATAAAAATAGTCGTTAGTGGCAGCCCTACCCAGTTCAAATGACATTCACAGTCTACACGATTAAGGCAAGCAAGGTCAATTTTAGAATAAATAAATCTGTTGTCCCTTAAAACGTTATGTGAAGATGATACGGATATTTTTGTCCTGTAAGAAATCAACTGTATATTAAATAAGAATCCGTTGTTTTTTTGTTCCGATTCTTTTTGAGATCCTTTCCTGGAAATCCCATGGTATTGTTTTGCATAACACTAAGCCTTTTTATACCGCAGCTGACCCATTACACGGTACAATAAAAATATCTGAATGTTTAGCTTTTACTCTTTTCACAATCATAAACCCATTGGTCTTATTACTAATAATAACATTGTTGTGAGATGTTGCAGTTCATTGCACATTTCTCCAAACAAAGAGTTTTGTGTTCCAAAACATTTCCAATTAAATGAAAGCTCTGTGAAATACTGTCAAAAAAAGCATTTTCAAAACATCCAGTGGAGTTTCATTCCTCACGTTGCCTTTTACAGGTTACCAGAATGGAATGGCGACTATGAAAACGCAACTTAATGTGACATAAAATGCGCCATAAAGATAATTATTCTCAACCTCCTAAAAACAAAACTACATATGCACGGCCTACTCTAAAATATCCAAGTCTCATTCGCCTACAGATCAGCTATGAGGCACCATTACACATCAGTTAGGAATAAATGGCAGTTCTAGGGAAATCTTTTGGCATATGGTGCATTACAAAAGAGATGTCAGCCCATGGGGCACAAATTCATTCTCGTAGGGACAGAAATGCACTCGCTGCCTGATGGTTGCAGAACTGCATGTCATCAAAGAAGCTGTAAAAAATAAAAAATACCAGCAGAGGTTTTTACAATGTACATTCAGAGGGGCAGTCTTCAGTCTTTCAGTCTGCCTCTCGGTTATCTGTTCTTCCTGGCGTCCTTCTTTTTCTTGCACGTTTGGGCAGCGTTACTGGATGAGAGGGCGGTGGCGTGGCCCGTGGTCTTCAGATGATCGAAAAGTTTGTTCCTGGTGGCGAATTCATACTGACAGGTCACACAGCGCAGGTTGACTTCCTTCTATAATGAGCAGAACAAAAAAAGTTACATAAATCTTATCGACCACAAATTTGCTGACTAATGTCATTTCGGAGGGCAAAAATTGACTCTGAACTAGGGCTTGCATGATTTGGGGGAAAAAATATAATTGTGATTTTTTTTTTTCTGGGAAAAAAATTTAGACTCCCATTTAAAATGTGATTTTGCACAGTTTGGCCAACATTTTGTGATCATATGTCAATATAGCTATAAAATAATAAGTATTCATTTTATTATTATTATTACTAAATAAAACAAAAATATATATATTTTAAAAAGAAACATTACTATTGTTTGCTTTGCTTGTTCGCAGGGCTGCAAAATTTGTTTTTCAATTATATATCAATACAATTAAAATGATTATTATTGAGAAATAAAGTTACTAAAACAAGAAATATTCTATAATTGTAACATTGTAATATTTCACTGTAAAATAAAAAAATAATATAAAATAGAAAAATATTTGATTACATTCAACTGTTAAAAAAAAAAAAATACTATTCATGTCTGTCTTAATTTCTTAAATTGTCAGACTTTTTCATGTTAAAACGACCCAAACTGCAGAGCAGAGATGGACTTAAATAGCAGTCAATTTTTATAATCACACTGAACCATATTGTAATTTCAGATGTATTTCGATTAATCTTACAGCCCTACTCCGGACTATATAATTACTGAAAATGAATAATAAAATCCACTGTTTGGAGTTTCACTTATTCTACAGTTTACGCGTTTATTTCCATATATAATGTGTAAAACTACTTAATTACACCAATCAGAAATCAGAATAAATAAAGCTGTTGTATACACACATATTACTCAATTTACTCAAAATTACTCAACATTATTGAGTCACATGAAGTTGTTTATGTCTGGATGATGATTATAAAACATCTGTAATGCAGCAGAGGAGTGGCTGTTTGCTCACGTTCAAACACATACTAACAAAAGTATAGTACACACCTCTTGTGCAACTTCCACACCTCCGTTTGGTTTGCTGTCCTTGTTAGAGTCTTTTCCGCCTTTCTTCCCTTTTGTCTTTGAAGAGCTGTAAAAGGTGACATAACGAGTTAATCTCAATTCATATCAATATACAGAGGACTTTACCCACAATGCATGAGTTTAAACTAGTGTTGAGTTTTAAACCGGTGGATTGTTAAATGGTATATGAGAGACACCTTTTTTGGTTTGTGGGTTCACATCCCTCTGGTTTTATTTTCTCATCTGGGTCCTCAGAGAGAACAGGGGTGTCCTCGTTGTTGCCCGAATCAGGTGCAGGTGGGGGACGCTCTTCTGTGAACTGCGGGACTGGACTGTCAATCTCTGGCTCTTCTGGAAGATTCTGCAGAACAACGGCATTAGAAAATCCAATTTTATTGGATAAAAAGCTAAATCTAGTCAATTAACATACTTAAGGGTTTGGAGGTTGGATTTTAGTTACTTACGTTTATGTTTTTCTGCTGACGTTTCTTTTTCTTCTGCCTTTTAGATAATCTGTAATCAAACGAACCAATCAGTGGACAGGAACAGTCAATAAAGCCTCCAGATGCTCTTATCCTTGATATACAATATGAAAATCTTGAGCAAGGTGTAATGATTTTATTAAAATGTTTGAATTATTATTAAGCAATGAGATTATGTCAGCTGTGCATGAGCTATCTTTTTATTTATTTACATTAATATTCATTCGTATTATAAATATTCACTTTACAATAATATTTCATTCATGTTCACACTATACATTTTAGACATCTTGGATATATTGTGAAATACCATAAAAGTTGCAAATTACAATCAAAGAACATCGCAAGTGCCGACAGGCATGTTTTACTTTTGTCTCGGTGTGTCATCGAGTTCATCATCATCATCGTCATCCTCTTCCTCCTCTCTCTCGGCAGAGTTCTGACTCAGCGACTTTTCTTCTTCCTCCAGCTGTTGCCGTAGCAATGCCACCATCTCTCTGTGTTTCTTAGACTTCTCATGGTTTTTCATACTGATGTGTGAGAAAAAAAAATTATACTGCAGCATTAAAATGCAAGTAATGCAAGTCATCAGTGTATAAAGATGCTGTTCATTTAAGATTATAAAAAAAAAAAAAACATGCTAAAGCAGAAAAACAACACATCTATGAACAAATACATGTTTGTTTTAACATTCAAACGTCTACATTAATGTTAGCTTATCAGATCATTAGTTTTATATATATATAATCTATCTATTTATCTCTCTCTATATATATTTGTGTGTGTGAAAGAAATTAATAATTTAGCAAGAATGCATAAACTGATCTTAAACTGGTAACAAAAATGCTGTTCTTCTGAACTTTCAATTCATCAAATAATACTGAAAAAATGTATCATGATTTTCACAAAAATGTTAAGCAGCACAACTGTTTTTAAACATTGAGCAGCAAATCATAGCAAAAGTATTTTTAAATGATTTCTGAAGGATCATGTGACACTGAAGACTGGAGTAAGTGCTGAAAATTCAGCGAATAAATGACATTTTAAAATGTATTAAAATGGAAAACAGTTTTAAATTATAATAATATTTTGCAATATTACTATTTGCACTTTATTTTATATATTTTTTTTTTTTTATGTAAAGCAGCTACAGATATGAACTGAAGGGTTATATAATGTTTTTTAATGACTTGAAATCTAAAAATGAAATGAAATTTTTATCTGTGAAGTGATAAGAGGGTGTGCATGGAAAGTTTCAGTGCAGTGTATGTGGGCTCTCTTTTCACTCACGCTTTATCGGATTTGAAAGATTTGTCACAGGCAGGGCAGTACAGGTCATCATAATAGTCCTCCATTTCCACGGCACCATCTGCCTGCACCCCATCTGACAAAATACAGCGCTGAGTTGTGTGCTGTCCATTACTCACAAATGTTTACAGTATAATTGAGGTATTTTTCATGACTTGGTCTCGCTGAGTCACTGTATTTACGTATGAATCACAGATGACTGCTCTGACTTTTCCGGTCCATTTATAGTGACCTCAACACTGTATTTGTACACTGATGTCACACTTATATCTGAATATCACTGCATAGATACAAAATAACAAAACTACTTCAACATACTTTTTTTTGCGACATGCTGTGCTTAGAAAGTGCTTGTGCTCTCTTTCTTTAAAAAAAAACAAAAACATTTTTGTGTGTTATGAGACTGTTTTTAAACCTCCTAAGCTTTGTTTTTCAGTCTCACGATGATCAAATGTGTGCTGAACCTTTGACTGGCCCTGAACCTCTGACCTCCTCTACCCAGAATCCACTCAAGTATATGTGTACATGACATCAGAACTCACCTCCCCTGTCCACATTTGCCCTCTCCTGCCCGTTTCCCACCTCCTCCTCGTCCTCTTCACTCTCTGATGCATCACCAAACTCTTGACCGTACTGCGCTTCCATCTGCTGCAGTTCTTTCTCCAGCTCTGACATGGCAGTCCAACTCTGTTCCTGATAGTCTTCCACCAGCCTAACGCACACAATCAATATAACTGTGATATACAGCAACAATGTATATAATTGTTAAATATTATACATTAAATATTTTATAATAATATCTAACTTTATAAATATATTTTATATTAAAATATTTAATAGATATATGTTATTAAA
>NW_015655996.1:44138-45152 GCF_001515625.1 Sinocyclocheilus rhinocerous | reverse complement strand
ATATATATATATATATATATATATATATACATTATAGGGATGGGCATTTTTCAAAAATATTGAATTAGAATATTAGGGCTCATAAAAAAAACAAATATTCAAATATTTGTTTATTTAAATGTCATTTAACTAGAGACTTTATGAAAGACATTATTTTTTTTAATAATGAAGTTTGTCACCGTTTCTGAACAAGCTTATGATTAGGCATTATACACAACAATGTTCTACAACATTACGTTATATCTTAAGGTTTTCTTTTGGTTTAAAACATTCAAGCTCATTCATTCACATTCAAACCAGAGCAAACAGAAAAAAATAAAGCAGTAAATCAGTAAATAAATACAGAATGTACATACACTCGAGTCGGCCTATGTTTATTGTGTTTATATTATCTCACATCATGTTAATGTTGAGAAAAACAATAATATCCACATGAAAGTTGGCTCCGTCTGATAACATTAAGAATGCGCGCCGACACAGATGTTCCAGAGAGACACAAAGATAACGGTGTGCTAAGCAAAGTTTCTTACAGCGCTTTGTGTTTTCTGTTCTTAAAGCACTCTCCCTCGAGGAAACTTAAAGGATGCATATGTCTCAAGATCATTTCTCTATCAGATAGGCTCTCTTCTCGGGTCACTCGGGGTACAGCTGTGCTGGACAGCTGTCTTTCCTCAGTCGACTGCTGTTTGGATTTCATGTGATTTCTCATTGATCAAAAGTTAATTTGATCAAAGGTAATTCCATTTTGTAAGATCATCTTGATCAAAGTAATTCCAAACTTCTAGAGGCAGACAATGACATTCTGTGATCAAATACAATCAACTTGTTAACACGCTCCACAGCGCCACCCAGTGCATTTAGTTATAACAGACTTTTAGTTGGCATGCTTAGGATTTATCATGCATTCCCTGCATTTATGGCCCGAAAGCAACAAGTAGTAAAATTAGAATAGTGATTTTATTTTTCCAATAATAATTACAGATCGAAAATGTGACTATTTGTGCACACCCCTAA
>NW_015655996.1:18910-44101 GCF_001515625.1 Sinocyclocheilus rhinocerous | reverse complement strand
TTTTTTATTTTAAAAACAAACAAGCAAGCCCTGTCCAGATTTAAAAAGTAACGCAAAAGTAGCGTAACGCATTACTTTCCATAAAAAGTAACTAAGTAACGTAATTAGTTACTTTTTATGGAGTAACGCAATATTGTAATGCATTATTTTTAAAAGTAACTTTCCCCAACACTGTAAATATATATATATATATATATATATATACACACACTGTATATATACCTATATACACACAAAATGTAGACTTTAAATTTTTTAAATAAATATATA
Organism: Sinocyclocheilus rhinocerous; assembly: GCF_001515625.1. NCBI lineage: Eukaryota > Metazoa > Chordata > Actinopteri > Cypriniformes > Cyprinidae > Sinocyclocheilus > Sinocyclocheilus rhinocerous. Next base: position 43,831 of record NW_015655996.1, on the reverse strand, counting down.
ATTAAATATAAACAAAAATATATATTTTTTAATTAAATATATTTTAAAACTATTTTAAAACTCCCTGATATATCCAGGTTTTACATGACTGTGGGGACTATGGCTATCTATACATATCTCTCCCAGTTGACACATTTTTTCTTTTGTATGAACAAAATTTTGTCATATCACCCAATCGTATAAAAGGGGCTAATCTTACTTGGCCTGGTGGAGCTTCTGTTTTCTCCTCAGTTCTTCAACTTTTTTGGCCTTCTCTGCGTTCTGCTCTTCCACCAGCTTCTTATGGGCCTGAACACGCTTGTCACGCTTTCGGACGAAAGCCACTAGTTGGCGCACCAGCTCGCTGTGCTCTTTCCTGGCCTTGTCCCTGGTTTTTTTGTTCTCTTTTTCCATGGCTCTCTTCTCCCAGCGGTTGGAGGCCTGTCGAGTGTCGTACTCCTCCTTCCATGCAAAGTTTTTGCGCGTACAGAAGCTCTGCCAGTAGCCATAGAATAAATGTACCACCTGAGAGACAAAAAAAAATTATTTAGGGGAAACAGAAACAAACACAAAGAAAATTAGAATACTATATGACTAGATTTTAAGTATAGACTTCCAGTATGCTGCATCCTTTTAAAAACAAGATGAAGAGTTTTTAGGAGGCTTGTACATTCATCTGCTTCTTGCAAGCCTCCACTGACGGCAAACACTTCAAAACATCCATTAGGTGAAGTGCAAGTATGAGCCACACCGGAAGGGGAAACGGCTAAGATCATTTAAGAGCCTTCAGGCCTAATTGAAGTGGGATGAACCTCATTGTTCAGACTCCGGAGAAAATGGTCTCAGCGGCTAAAAGAGGTACTGGATCCCTTGAACCAAATGTGAATTTTTTATCTTTTAGCTAACAATCTGAAAAATGTTTTCAGATACGGAAGAGTGCCATCCTGTTACCTGTAGAAGCTTGGAGAAGTATTTATAGATGGAATACTTTTGTGTTCCATTTAGCTAATAAGTTAATAATCCACAGTCTCATTTGGCTGTAAGGTCTAAAATGCACTAGACCCCTTGACAAACTCTGATGCCATGTTTTAGCACTCAAGTATTTCATCTTCATGTTACAATCTATACATATCTCTCTAACAAACAAAGTGTGTACCCTACTATCTCAAAAATTGTAACAAATGTATAACTGATTTTAAGATTATAATATAAAAGATAAAATATAATTAAAAGATTATAACACTGATTTTTTTTGGATCATCAACCGACTCTCACAGTCCATACATTAGTTCTGACTCGAGATTTTTTTTCATTTTCTAAGGAATTTAGTGATTCTGGTTTATTAAAAAGAACCGGATCAAAAGAGTCAGTCACATACACTACTGCTTTTCAAAAGTTTGGGGGTCGGTAAGATTTTTTTTTATATTTTCGAAAGAGGTCTCTAAATTCTGACCAAAGCTGAATCTATTTGATCCAAATTACAGTAAAAGAGTAATGTTGTGAATTCTTATTACAATTTAAAATAGCTGTTCTCTATTTGAATTTATTTTAAAATGTAATTTATCCCTGTGAAGGCAAAGCTGAATTTTCAGCAGCCATTACTCCAGTCAGTCACAGGCTCTTTTTTAAATCAAGATTCACAACAGTTGTGCTTAATATTTCTGTGGAAAACTGCATGTACCAGTGTCTACATACAGTGTCATAGTCACTCTGAGAGTCTCCAAATGAGGGAAACTGCTCCTCATCTTTACTGTGCTCCATCTCCTCCTTTGCGATAGTCTCAAACACATTCCTGTATATGGTGTAAAAGCCCTACAGAGACAAAAGAGTTTGCACTGTTAAAACACAGAATACATGCATTTCCACAATAAATAATCTTAATCATTCCAAACTGAAAGCATAACTTTGCATTTTCAACATGAACTTTTACTGCCCTCCAGCGGTACAGGATGGTATAGCAGACATATGAGCTATACATTATAAACAGATAAATACCAATTATATGTCAGATAATACAAGACATAATAAATCAACAAAAATAAATCAACAATATATGTAATAGAATATGAAATAAAATATATAAAAAAATTAATAAAGCTCTCATTTAGTTCAATTTCAGCTACATACAGAACGCAATAGTCTCTATATGCACTTTTTTGCTGAGCATATAGATACAATGCTATGGTAAAAAAAAAAAAAAACATCTGTCTGACATGTTTCACACAATTAAAAATGAATGCAGATGAAACACAAGAACTTGTCCTGTATGAACAGACACAAGTATGTTTGGTTACAGGCTGACAAAAAATAAATTTTAAATATTCACCTTTTCATCATCTCCGTAACCTGAGTAGCAGGTGACAGTGAAGAACTGCAAGAGATCAATGCTGTCATCCTGGTACTCTCCGCTGACACCCCCTTTCAACAGAGCCTCTCGGTGGTTATCATACCTTAAAACAAAAGTAACAGCCATATTAACAGAATTAAATATTAATGGGAAAATACTGAAGGCTGTAATATACATTTTAGTATACTAAAGGCCAAATACTGATTAATATTACTGGTATTTAGTCCCACATACTATGGAGAAAATTAACCCCCCCCCCCCCCCAAAAAACCCATTTTTGTGTGTGTGTGTGCTATGTGTGGCAGAAAACAACAGTCATTTTTTCATAAGTTACAACAAATAATTACAGAATTAATTATTAATTATTGGAATTTATAAAGGAAAAAATGGCTATAAATTCACTGGAAAGCGATGACATAAGCTGCAAAGTAGTGCTGGGCGGTATGACCAAAAATTTATATCACGGTATTTTTCCAAATTATACCGGTTTCACGGTACAAGACGGTATTTTTTTTTTCATGCATGACCGAGTGTTAACCATATTTTCTACTGATTGAGAGAGGAAATACTGCAGTATATTGACTTAGAATGCCCTATTTTACGGTCATGATGAGTGAATATTGTCAAAAAATACCATACTAAATAGTGACAAAACACGACCCCTTTTAATACATGTTAACCAGGTGTCACTCATTTATAATCGCGGCATCGTCTGATAAAATCAATATGCATCTACACTAAAGAGCGGCTATGCGGTTGTTTTGGCTATATTACTTTTTTTGCTCATGCAGCGCACTGCCTGCGTCTGAGTAACAAAAAAAAACAACAAACAAAAAAAGTGCATGTGATATTAACAGACGAACTACGCTCATATTTATAATTCCAAACAATCAGTAAGCGACAGGTGCTAGGAAACGCTGTTTTGTTCCCTCACCACAGTGCAACGCCCCTTTCAAACAGTGTTGCGTTCCGAACATTGTTTAAGTGACATATACCGGTATTGCGGTCTTTTCAAAATTCATATCATAACAAAAATAAAAACCGGTATTCGGTATGAACCGGTATACCGACCAGCACTACATTCAAGCCATTTCTGGACATGCAAAAGGCCTTGAACATTCAGTATAATACAAATATGAATGAGCAGTATAAAACTGTGGATGAGATTTCAGTTACCGACCAGCACTACTGCAAAGTATACATTTTGAAATTTATATTAATAAAATATTAGTAATATTAGTATTACTGATTTGTTTGCAATTTTCAGCCCATTCCTGATGCATCCTATACTAATACAAGTTCACAGTTTTGACAAATCCTCATTTTTGTTACACAGCTAGAACACGTAGATCAGCAGAATTTGCAACAACAACATTCAATACGTCTGTCATTCCAAGCCCATATGCTGTTTTTCCACTGAACACAAAAGGAGAATTTTGAAGCTCTTTTGTACAACAGCAGTGGCCACTTCTGTCACGCTCCAAAAAACACCACAGAAGTAGTCCATAACACCATATGGAAAATAGCAAAATTCACCTTTTTCTGTTGAATGGAAAACTAACTGCATATCGGTTTAGAATGTCATAAGGGTGAGAAAAAGTGTTGAACTACTCCTTTAACCAGCACCCCATAAACCAAAAAATTATATGCCAAAATGAAATGACTGTAGATCTTGAATGCTTTGGTCTTTCAAGAGCTTTCTTTTTTGAATGCTTAGAAAGCAGACAGTTGACAATTTCTTGTCAAAGAGTCAGAATTGGTCACAGCATCACTTTAAGAGAATCTCAAATAGACTAAAAAGTGACTTTTTTTGTATGAAATACTATCAAGAAAAAAATATATATCAAAACTAGGATTTGAGATGCTTGAAACACAAAGATAAAGGAGGATTCTCTTTGAGGATGATATATATATATATATATATATATATATATATACAGTATATATATATATATATACACACACATACAGTGCAACAGATATTTTATTCTGTTATTTAATTTCTCTGTTCCAGTCACTATAATCACTGTAAAGACGATTTGTATTTTGGATAACTCTGGAGCCTTATTTGCTACTACAATGGTTATTTGAATATATGCAAGTGTGAATGAGATTTGAGAACACTGAATAACAACTTAAATTTATGTTCGTGTCTTCTATTTAGAGCTTGCCGGGAAAAATCACTATCCACTTTTATATGAAAAGCAGTGGTTTAGACATTTTGCAATCAATACACATGTTGTGGAAGAAAATAAAGCCATATAGATTTGCCACATCACAGCAGTGAATAAAAGACAGAATATTCATTTTTGGAAAGAAAGTATCCTTTTTAAAGGATTGTTTACACAGGGTAGGTAACATAAATAAAGCCTCAAGTAAAATGTCATTAGTTTTGAACTAAGCTAGATGTATTGCATGTGTGGTGAACGTAGTTGTTGTTTGGAGGTCTTACCAGGCTCTCTCCTGCGGATCACTCAGAACATCATACGCAGCCTGGATAAGTTTGAACTCCTCTGCAGCCTCCTCTGCGTTATCCAAGTTCTTGTCTAGAATCACAATAACAATATGAACAACATTACAACATAATTTCAAGGTTAAACTAATGTAAGTCCTATAATCAACAGCACTTGACAGATCATTCAATTGTTAGAGAACAGGCGACACCAACAGCCTTATTTATCAATATGGTAACCTTTATTACTTATCAAGCAGATAAGATGAAACCAAATACCTGGGTGCCATTTCAAGGCTAATTTCCTATAAGCCTTTTTCAGGTCGTCGTCCGACGCGTCTCTTTTAACGCCCAGCACCTCATAGTGGCACTTCATTCTGGTCTGGACGTGGAGATCCTACACAAACTTAAACGGCTGGGTTTTGAAAACCACTGTCATTAACTACAGTACACACGAAATATCATCAATGTGGCCACGTGGATCACAAAACTAATACTACAACAGCGCAAACCTAATATTACGCTAAATATTGTAAAGACAAGAGTAAAATTTATCCGCTTATTCATCAACTTCTCGAACAGTAGACATATTTTCACTCGACAGAAGAATCGCACGAAGCCGGTGTCTTGTGTGCAGCCGCGGCGCATGGAATTGACGTCACACACGAAACGCGCTGCTATTGGCTGAGAGTTGTAGCTTTTAAGTATGCACTTCTATATAAAAATATTATTTATTTGTTATTTATTTATCTGAGATTGCATTTGTATATGCATCAAAATAATGCAAAAATAAAATATATATATATTTTTGAGAATAAAAAAATACTTCTTCCATATATCGCCATGGATCTTTCCTAACTCACAGTAATCTGATATATTTTAATAACAAATATGTTTATAAGCATAAACACATGTGATATAACTTACATTACACACTTAAATCATTGATTAAATGACCGTAAAGGCTTACTTTACGGTAAACATTACATTAAAAATGTCTCAGAAAGCCAACAGTGTAGGTTATTTTTGTTTTTTATTGTTCATTCAAAATGAAGCATTAACTCAAAATTGTTCTATTAATATGAATTAAATGGGTGGGATTTGTCAGTGGCTAACCTTTGAAACAATGCAAACCGCTATTTATTCCGAGCAGGAGTGGCTTATGGTTTTTTCTAAGCTTCCCAAGAGTTTGCATACAATTGACAAAAGCTGGCTATTTTAATCTTTCAGGAGGACATATAGCTGCTGCCATAACGAGATCTGCTGTATGACTACAGGTTATTTTATTCACATTTATTCTGCATTTAAGGATTGGATTTAATACACTAACATCATCATGAAATCAATGAGGGAAGTTGATCTGGATACATACAGTCTGTCTTTACTTACGGCAAAAGAAGACATCCTGAATCCACGCTCGTCAACAAACTGGTATGATGACGGTTTTTGTTTATTTGCTTATTTTTTAAATCCTGTAATTAATAGAAAATATAATTCAGATAGACAAGATTCTTACAGTAAAATAAAATGGTGAACAGGATAGCCTACGTGAATCTCTTTTAAATGTAAAATGTTGTTTTTTGCTTGTTTTTATTTATTTATTTTTATTTTTACCAAGAAATGTGTCTGACCAAATAATACCTTTTAATGAAATAGCAAATGTGTTTAAACAATAATAATTATAATGCATCTATAATGCATCAAAATATGATATAACCTATGCATAATATCGAAAATTTGTTAGTAGAGGATGGTTTCGACCCATCGACCTCTGGGTTACTGGCCCAGCACGCTTCCGCTGCGCCACAGTGCTAGGCGGGCTTGCATCAACGAAATTTCCGTTCTTGAACAAAAGACAACTTTCCATTGCTCTTATCTTACTATTTTAAGCTTTTAATTATTCATAAACGCCAACAACCACATAAAACACTATGCTCATGTTGAACTTCCGTGGAAAGAAAATAATGTGCAGCTATTCCACTACACAGATGGGTTTGCTCATACTGCATGTGTGATTGTTAGGGAGATATTCAGTGTTCGTCAACGGCCCCGTTCAAATTAATAGGACAAAAAAACTCGTATTTAAAAGAATTAGGTGGCATTCCACACACAAAAAATGTTACTTCGTTGTTGTTTTTTTTGCCATTTCATCCAAACTAGCTAGTCCAGTATAAAGTAGACCTCATTGCTGTGGTGTCTTGATCTGATAAATTACATTTCAGAATGTCTGTCTTATCTTAATGACCAAACAACCCCCTCCCAGTCTAATTTCCTCTGTAAATACCCCTGCTTATCTTAATTAGCATGTTTATCTGCAAAATCACCACTATGACAAACTATCCTACAGTCTGAGATGATAAAGCTAAAGCAAGGAGGTGTGTGTGGGTCAAGCATCTGTTGAACATGGTACTTAAGACATCAGTGTGTCAGTGATTGTTTTTGACCATGCTGGGGGCTAAAATGCAGACATATCCACAGGCTGAGCAGTTCCTGTTGTTCTGGCTACTGTTGTCACAGGAAACGTTTTAAAAGGGAGAATGTCACTGCTGGAAGTACTTTTCAAAAGAAAGAATGTTGGTTGTTTATGAGCTAAAAAAAAAAAGTCTGTATAATTCTGAACTGCATTCAATCAGTGTGTTTCCTGGTAACAGAAACCTTTTGGATTTCTTTCCTGACATACAGCATTTGATTTGATTTGATGTTAAACTCTAAGCTGTTTTAAAACCAAGGCCTCATTAAATTATTCAAACCATGTCCTAATTTGATCATGTGTAGTTCAGATCTGTATTTCATTATTTAGATTTATCCACTTCGGGTTATCAGATATGCACATTTAATTTTAATAATGGATTCAAGCACATATTAAACGCAGATAGAATGTGCCAGAAGCCTTACGAAGGTCCTTGTCTAAACACGGAAGTCTGAAAAAGCAGGACTCTGCATCTTCATAGCCTTCCTGTCTCTGTCATTTCCTCAGTTTTTTTTTTAACAGAATATAGTATGTGTATCTATAATAAAGTATAAAGAATACTGTTTTATGTTCGACAGTACAGTACATTTAAGACACAATAGGGTAAAAATGTTAACTAATAAATATCACTGTACTTTCCCCAGATTATTATAGTACAAAACAATAATTTTCTGATATCCTGTGTTTGAATATTCAAATCTAATTAGCATACATTTCCAGAACAGAAATCTGAACATTGGATAAAGCCAATGTCAAAATTCTTGTTACATTTCTTGTTAGAGGATTTAGATATCTGAGGATTTAGATATCTCTTTTTATCACTCCATAAATCAGAAAATACTGTCAACAACCAGGGGGAAAAAAAAAAGGTTTTAGGAATAAAATGTTTTAAAATTCAGGTCGAACAATATATGAACAAACCCCTCTGACAAAAACCCTCAAAATATAGACAAATAAAATAAAACTGTAAAGTCTGGTATATGTAAGTGCTACTGAAGTGGAGATTTCTGGCTCGGTGCATTTTTCAAAAAATCTTCAGATGGATAAAGTGTAATAATAAACACTTAAATGTATTTCGTATCTTTTCTTTCCACTAAAAAAGACATGTTATGTAAGCAAAATAGCCAAAAATCTCAAAATTGACCAGTGTATGAAAAACACTGATGTCTGTAGTGGCTTGCATTATTAAGTAAACTTACAAAAACATCACATGCATCACTTCATAATAACAACATAACATAATAGCACCCAAGCAGCTTGTGTCTTGTGTAAGTTACAGTAGATGTAACATGCTTGACAGTGTATGCAGTCAAGGCGTTAAGCTCAAGACATTTGCGTAAGCCGCTTCTTTTAATATAGCTCAAACTATTTGCCTAGAAGTTGAAAAATGTTTGGATTAACAGTCTATGCAGTTATCCTTCTAGGCTTTTGAGAACGGCTAAGACATGCTTAGCATAGTGATTTTCAAGAATGACAGATATAATGGCTCCAGTGTCCAAATAACCAAATTCATCTATTTTTGTTTGTATGAACCTGAGTGCACAGGTTTGTACTAGTTAAATGTCATGCTACTGTATCTACTGTTGCAGTTGTAACTTCTGACATTGTTGTCATGAGAATGTGGGAAAACTCCCCCTTTGTTTTTGGGTGTGAGCACATTACAGAAGACCCTAGGGGAAGGGTCCTTTATATGGGCGTCATTCACAGGAAATGGTGCCATTTGTGGCTGAAAATGTTTTTTTTTTTTTCCTGTTTAATTTACTGTACTGAACTTTCAATACATCGTATTTTCCTACCTTAGGCCTTTCCCAACTTGTGTATATATATATATTACACAATATTATATGTGTGTGGATAGATACAAATATAAACATACAAAATGTCTATATATATATATATATACATTTAATATACTGACTTTCATTTCAAATGCATTAAACGCTAAAAGAAATCTATCAATTAATCATACATACATACAGTTAATAACCAAACCTCAAACATCAGTACGGAAGCATTCATATGTCTGTTACTAAAATATCAGAGAGCTTGCCTGCACTTATAATACATTTATCGTTCTCTCTAAATTGAGTTATCCATCTTAATGAAATAAAGTGAACCTTTAATATTCCCTGTGGCCATTTTCTTCTGTCTCTGTGTGCAGGGCTTTATTCACCTATGATGGAATAATGAACATGCTCAAACTGGCTGATTCTGGAGGTAAGAGCACAAAAAAGATGCATAAATAATGTTTTGTTTTTTGTTTGTGGACTTGTTTATATGCTCGTTCTTTTATAGCAGGTGGATTGAAAGAGTTGACAGCTAAGCTTCACCCTAAATGGCCACTTTATGGGATGTGCAGGGTGGGCAAAGCTCAACCTCGCATCGCTATGATATTATGGGTTAGTTCATCCTCCACACAGTTTAATGTAAAACACTGATTATTTCCCTTTAACCAGTGTTTGTGGTCTCTCAGGTAGGAAATGAAGTGGATGGGTACCGCAAAGCTGAGTGTGCCAGTCATTTACCAGCAATCAGAGCCTTCTTTAAGGTAAAAGAGTACAGGGATTATAAAACAATATTGTATTTAATTTAGTATACTGAAAAAAATCAAAGCCTTACATTTTGCTTTACTCGTGTATATAGAGGTAAATCGATTTCCCTGTTGAAAAAAACGAAACCAGCATCCCAGCGTCAAAACATACCTAACCAGTATATGCTGGTTTTTTCAACAGGGTTAGGTAACATAATAAACTTGTTTTGTAAACATGCGAGCATGTAGAGATCTTAAATTAGATTTGTTTTTAATTCAGTTTCTTCTTTTAGAAGTCTTGTTTGGACTGCATGTCTTGTCAGTTTTAAATAAAAAACAAAAGATAAATGCATAAAAACTATGAAAACATCTTTTCCCTATCGCTCTCTTTGTCTTTCTGATGCTTCAGGAAGTTCACATCTTTCTTCCTGCCCACACTTTGGATGAAATCACAGAGGAGAGGATCTGTACACTGGCCTATAATGCTGCAGTGGTGACGCAGGGACCGAGAGGGAGACCCAGCCACCGGACAGAAGACAGACAGGCCATTGTGGTATGAGATCATGACAGTTTCTTACAACAAGGGGGCAGGCTTTATTAATCCTAAATGATAATGTTGTTTTGAAAAGTATAACCAGTCAGGCAATTAAAATCAGGAAAATGGTAAACAAATCAAACTGTCTCCTTACCATTTCCAGGGCACTAACTACAAGCGGACAATCGCAGCTGCAGAGATCCAAAGAATACAGAGAGATTCTTTTTGGGCACACGCAGAGGTACAGAGTGAGTTTTTATGTAATTTTATTTTATTTTTTTACTATTTTTACATTTCATTATTTTTTATTAACCCATAGCATGGCATAAAATATATAATGATCTGAGATAACTGAGATTTATTATTTGAGTTATTATGAGTTATTATTTGAGAATTTGAACTTAGCACAGCAACATGGACTCACTCAAATTTTCCTCCAAAAATGGAAAAATGTCACAAACAATACAAAAGCAGACAGAGGTTAGTTTCTTACTGTATTTTACAGAGAGAAGAGGAGGAAAGGAAAAAGGAGGAACAGCGGAGGGCAGCAGAGGACAGGAAGCAGAGAGAGAAAGAACGTTTGCTCCAGGAAAGGAGAGATGCAACAGAGAGAGAGAGGAGAATGAATGAAAAAGAACAGAAAATAAAAAACAAGGGTCAAAGGTGAGCTTTTTTTTTTAATAGGAGAATACAGGCCCAAATGGAGGCAGAGGCCTGGAAACTGGAGAAAATAAAATGGGTATGATAAATTTGTTTCCATGTGTGTGCATGTGTGTTTGCATGTATATATTCTTAATCTATATTATATGACAGGAGCATGAGGAAAGGGAGCGTGAAGAAGAGGAAATTAGAACTAGATATTCATGCTCTCAATCAGAGGAAAATGCTGTGGTTAGTTCTGTCAATCAAACCTGCACTAAGCCCATCCCCTAAATATGTGCCCTGTGATTTTCATGCAGTGATGTAATACTGTTTATGGCCAACAGGAGGCAGCAGCTCTTGTGTCTCAGCGTGCTGTAAACCCCAGAGAGTTTTTCAGACAACTGTCCTCCTCAAGTGTCCACATAGCCTCCCATCCCAGCTCCACATGTCCAGGTAAAGTATAAGACAAAGAGAACCGCCATGTGTTTCTATTAGCTGAAACCGTGAGAGCAACTATGCTACTGCATACTCCTCACAAACAAATATTTTATGTCTTACATTTGAGAACTTATTTTAAAATCCAACATAATTTATTTTTGCATTTTTATGGCATCCCAACCAGCTTTAATGTAAAGATGACAAGTTTTCAATTAGTTAGCATTTACCACAGTTAAAATGACAATGAACAATAGGCTACATTTACAGCATTTATAAATCTAGGTTAATGTTTCTATATATTTCTGCACTACTGTTCAAAAGTGTGGGGTCCAGAATAATTGTAACATTTTTTGATGTTATATAAACAAATAAACTACTTTTTTTTTTTAATGTAATAAATAAATAAATACATCATACCTCCCCCAGACTTTTGAACAGTAGTGTAGGTTAACATGGAATCTAATGTACAGTAAAAAATGTTCATGTTCATTTTACAGCAGTTCATGATTAATGCATTATGTTAACAACTATAACGTATTGTAATCTGTTATCAGTTATGAAAATATATAGTAAATAAAATTCATAGTAAGCAGTTCACACATTTGATTTGTTAATAAAATGTTTTCATATCAGATATGGCTTGCGCAGATGTTCAGCATGACAAAAATAGAAATAGGGTGTTCGGCAACTGAACAAGTCTGTCTACACATCAAGTGGCAGTAATGTGACGCACACATTATTGCCACTTGCCGTGTAGACAGATTTGTTGATTATAATGACAGTAGTCTTGTTTTGTAAACGTACTTTTCATATTTTAGTTGTTTCAAAAATTCTTTCTCTTTTTTTTTGCAGCCAGGAGTCCCTATAGGCGACTGCATCGAAGTCAGACAGACAATATCTTCAGTTTCAATGAATCACCTTCTTCTACACCTACTTCCCCATTCAGATCATCAGTGGTATCGCCTTACTTTCCGTCGACTCCCACATCCCGGAGCCCAATCCTTTTCGCTAGCACTACAGCTTCCTCGCTGCCGAATGGTGCAATGGTATCTACCAAAAGCCAGATCCAGCAATCTAAGATGATGGAGCCACGGCTCCAAACTCAACCATCACCTACAACCGAAGCCACTGAATCTGAAATCAAAACTCCTGTCAGTGATATACTAGACAGTCTGGTCTTTTATCCACCTCCACCAACCCCTGAACAGCTCCAACCAGATGAATCAGAGGTAGCCGATGAGTTTCCTCCACCTCCCCCTGGTTTTGAGAATTCACCAGAACCATCTGTGGGCCAGCCTGAGACACTTGATGACCCCTTAGACCCTCTTCTTCCTCCATCATGTGTTTTGGTACCTGAACCACCCGCCAGACCACTTCCTGCTCTGTCTGTTGCTCCACGAACGCTGAACGACCTGGAACCGGGGAGGGATTTTACTGCTTGGGCATCGGGTATATCTATGGTTGAGGAGGAGGAGGATGAAGGGAATGAAGCAAAAGAGATGAAATATGAGGGGAAAGGTGCAACTGAAGAGATGTATGGAGAGCGAGGGGGGCATGAAGAAGAGAAGGGAGGTGGAGAAGAGAGAGCTGAAACTGGAGAGATGAAAAACAGGGGACAGGAAGAACACGATGGGATGACTATGGAAAATCATGAAAGTGAAAAAGAATCTAATGGTAAAATGATGGAGAAATATGAGAGTGGAAAAGAACAAGATGGTAAAATGTTGGAAGAATGTGAGAGTGAAGAAAAACAAGATGGAAATATTATGGAAGAACGTGAGAGGGAAGAAGATCAAGTTGGGGAGATTGTGGAAGAATTTGAGAGTGGGAAAATTATAGAGGAAAAAGAAAGTGAAAAAGATGGGAAAGATTTGGAAAAACATGAGCAAGATGGGAAAATTGTGGATGCATTTGACAGTGAAAAAGATGAGAAAAGCATGGAAATATCTGAAACTGAAATGAAACGATATGCAAAAATGATGGAAAAATGTGGGCAAGAAACTGAACAAAATAGGAAAATGAAAGAAAAATGTGATGAAGAACATGACAATGAAAATGAACAAGCTGGTAAAATTATGAAAGAACATGAGGTTGATAAAATACAAGATGGGGGCATCATGGAAGAACATGAATGTGAAAAAGAACAAGACTGGAAAATTAATGAAGAATTTAAGAGTGAACAAATACAATATGCAAAAATTATGGAAGAATGTGGGCAAGATGGGAAAACTGTAGAAAAATGTGAGGAAGAACATAAGAGGGAAAAAGAAATTGATAGAAAAATAATGGAAGAAGATGGAAAAAAAGGAAATCAAGATGGAAAAACTGTGGATGCATTTGACAGTGAAAAAGAACAGGATGAGACAAGCATGGAAGGATTTGAGACTGAAGAAATACATAAATGTGAAGAAGAACATGAGATTGAAAAAGAACAGAACCGGAAAACGATAGAAGACTGTGAGAGTGAAAAAATACAAGATGGAGACATAGAAGAACATGAACGTGAAAAAGAAGATGGCTGGAAAGTAGTGGAAGGATTTGAGACCGAAAAAATACAATATGTGAAAATTATGGAAGAATGTGGGCAAGAAAATGAGCAAGATGGGAAAATTGTAGAAAGATGTGAAAAACATGAGAGTGAAAAAGAACAAGAGAGGAAAATTGTAGAAAATCATGAAAATGAGAAAAGTCTGACAGAACATGAGAGCGAAAATGAACAGGATTGGAAAATTATAGAAGACTGTGGGATTGAAAAAATACATGATGGAGAATTCATAGAAGAACATGAAGGTGAAAAAGAGGATTGGAAAGTATTTGAGACTGAAAAAATTATGGAGGTATGTGGGCAAGAAAATGAGCAAGATGGAAAAAATGTAGAAAAATGTGAGGAAGAACATGAGAGTGAAAAAGAAGATGATGTTGAAGAACAAGATGGTAGAAGGTTGGAAGAACAGGATTGGAAAATTAAGGAAGTGTTTGAAAGTGAAAAAGAGCAAGATTGTAAAATTGGGGAAAGACGTGAAGATGGGAAAAGTCTGGAAGAACATGAGGGTGAAAAAGAACAGAATCAGAAAATGACAGAAAACTGTGAGAGTGAAAAAATACAATATGGGAACATCATGGATGAACATGAATGTGAAAACAAACAAGATGGGATGACAGAAAACCAACAGGACAGACAGAACCAAGACAATGAACGAATGTCACATGTGGATGTAGACAGAGCAGTGAACGTGACTGTGCTCAGGAAGGAAGAATCATACACAGAAATAATAAAGAAGAATGAGGCGACAGAAGTAGGTGATGAAAATGAGAAGGAACAGATGGACACACCTTTAATCCAGACAGAGGAGGCTGATGCAGTTTTTTCCCAGCATGCTCCACTCTTTCAAGAATCCCATGCTACAGAGCCATCTCAAATCAATGACGCATGTATTCCTGAAATCATTTCAACCACTCAAGATAAAAACGAGCCACAGATGAGCTCAACTGATACCTTACCCCAAATAAACTTACCAACCATTCAGGTCGAGACAGATCTTTCTAGTTTGAGCAATCAAGGAGATTCAGACATGAAAGAAAAGACTGAATCTGTCGACTCTCAGGCTTCCTCAGAGACCTCCAAGAACAGCCCAGACGCCACATCAGCAGAACAGACTCCTGACACAGAAACATGTGCTACAGTGGAGGATGAACAGACAGAAATGCTTCAACAGGATAAAATTGTGGACAGCAGCAATGATTTGGCTGAGGGGATCAATACTGAGTGCAAGACATCACCTATAGCTGAGAATCAAGCCAGGACTGGACAGTCAGGTGAGGGGGAGTTTAGTCATTTCTATTAAATCGAAGAAAGTTTTCACAAAACAATTAAGCAACTGTTTTAACACTAATAATTAGAAATGTTTTGTGAGCAGCAGATCAGCATATTAAAATGATTTCTGAAGAATCATGTGACACTGAAGACTGCAGTAATGGCTGCTGAAAATTCAGCTTTGCCATCACAGAAATAAATTACATTTTAAAATGTATAACAATAGAACACACTTATTTTAAATTGCAATAGTATTTCACAATATTGCTGTTTTTACTGTATTTTATAGCAAATAAATGCGGCCTTGGTAAGCTTAAGAGCAGTGCTTAATTTGTAAATTAATAATTGCCAGATCCAAAACAGCAATTAAAAGGCGCTGTGACCGACACTGAAAATACAACTTAAGTTTTCCCGGAACATTCAATGACGTCACTAAACGGTGATGCCACAATTATAAGAGAGCATCATTCACATGTTTCTGCATTAACCTAACTAGGGCACAGCTTCAAAACCGGTCAAAAATGGGTTGCCAGGATGATTTTAGGAAAATGTATATCTAAGATACATTAAAAATAACAAAATTTGTTTTCATAAAAATAAAATTCAATCATAGTAGCATAGGTATAAATATGCGAAAAATATCTGACTTAAATAAGTAACAGTTTCAATTAAACGCGCATCATTGCTTTATTTTACAAAATCACAAATGTTGTGTTGTTATTTTGAGTGTGCAAAAATAAAAGTAAACACTTTGTGCTTTCGAATGATCTTACTCTTATCTGTATGACCAAAAAATGTTATGTTTCAGCTGTTCGATCGCGCCGCCACATATTCGCAACTCAAACTTGACATCGCAGTCTGTTCATTATCAAAATACAAAACAGTCAACCAAAAATAAAAAAGGTTACACTGGTCAATTTAAATAGTCTGTGGTAGGCCTATAACTGGTCCACTTTGTATGCCAAGCACATATTTGCTCATGTGAAGAGGATATTTCTGTCGATATACAAACGTGTGTAAAGTACAAAGTCTCAACATTATAAATAATAGTTTCAAATACATTGCGAATATGGAAACATTAGGATTTGTGCCGAATGAGAGGTACGTCACGTGAGCCCAATCAACGCGTGGTACTTTCAGTTTCGCTTTGTTTTGGTTTCTTTAGGTTTATATATTTTTATTTCATTCTTGTTCTGTTCTGAATACCGTTACATTTATATGATTTGTTTTGGAGTGAGCTATACTAACGTATAGCTATGTTTATAGCGTTTATAATGTTTATACATTATAATATTTCACTTTATTTGGTATTATTTCTGGTATTTCTGGTATTATTACACTCTCTCCAAACGTTCTGCTGCTAATAAAACAATAAGCAATAAGCACCAATCAATGAGAGCGAGTTAAACTTAAGAAAGCTGACTGGTCACGGTCAAAAATATGTTGAGGACCAATACATAACCGCCAAATACATAAACCTGCGCTCGCTCTCATATGCACGCACGTCACGATCTAATGCTGGATCCTTAAAAACAATTACCAGAATGCAAAAATTCAAAATCTGACATTTTCCGGAACAGGATCCGGCAGGATCCGGCTCAAATTAAGCACTGCTTAAGAGACTCCTTTCAATAACATAAAAAAATCTTACTGACCCCAAACATCTAAATTATATGTTTGAATAAATACTAGTTCCCTATCAGTTAGTCACGTTCGTCATTACGTCAACACTGACGTTAGGGGTCTCACTTGGGAGCCCCTATCACTTCTGAACATTACAAGAAATGGCCAATTTTTGCATGCCAAGTCACTCCCCATACATACGGGTATATAAGATGGCGGCGTGCATCCACTCATTCAGATTTTTGCTTCAGAGCCGATCGCTTCGTGAGCGCTTTCTCTCTCATCTAAGAGAAATCTTCCAGAAACGAAGAAGCCTTCACTGCAGAAGATTCTCGGCTGTGTCAGAAAACAGTGCATTCAGCTGTGTGCTCGCCTCTCCTTAGCACAGGTAAGTGCTGTGATCCACCACTGGGTGCTCCAATCTAAAAGAGCAATTTCCTACAGCTTGCACAGTCGAGAGTGTCTTTCAAGATGTCTTTCCGACCGTGTGCTTCCGGGTGTGGTAGTTTCCTTACCTCTGATGATGGACACGATCGCTGTCTCACATGTCTGGGCCTCCGCCATGCACACCATGGCCATCCGGCAAGTACACCTCTTAAGTGACTTTGCCCAGCAGTTCTCGGCAGTCCGGAAGCAGACAGAGGCCATTAAGCATATCTTGCCTAGGCGGGACACTCCAGTTGCCAAACCGCTGAGGTCTGGGTCTTCATCTGCCCGTCGCCGAGGGTGCCCCCTTACGGAGTTAATATCTGCTCTGCCCTGACCAGAATCCAAGGAGGAGACTTCCCAGAAGACAGCAAAGCATCCCTGAGACGGGCGACCCGGAGATGGAAGGGATTGCTCTTTTGGGGCCATTAACATCTGGGCCCTCACCCCGGGGGAGGGCCGGGGGCGTTCACCACCGTTGATGCCTGTTCCGCCACTGACCCCTCAGTCAGCGGTACCCACATTCTCCATAAAAGAGCAACTTCCTTCATCTCTGGGTCTGATGTGTCGGGATTTGTCTGTGAGCGACGCTCTGCTTCCTCACTGCCAGTCTCGACACAGTATATCACCACTCAAGAGGTTGCAGGACGCTCCGCTTCCTCACGTTTCCCTTGCAATCTCTCCGCGGGATCCGGGGAGTCAGGTAAGAGCTTCTCCTCTGCCTGTACTTCAGGATGCCACGCTTCCCAGGTTGGACTCTCTTCCTCCTCTCTGCTGCCTCACTGTGAGTACGTCAGTAATCGTACCTTTGGTGACACTTTCTCAGAGCTTGGGGGCCTGGCTCATTCAGACGATTCAACAAAGTATGCAATAGAGCCTGTCCCTCCAGCCGAGATGAAATTGGGATTTTACAGTCCTTATTTCATCGTACCCACGAAGAGCGGTGGGTTACGACCTATCCTGGATCTGCGGGTCTTGAATCGGTCTCTTCACAGGCTTCCGTTCAAGATGTTGACGCAGAAGTGCATTCTTTCATGCGTTCGACACCAGGATTGGTTTGCAGCGATCAACCTGAAGGATGCATACTTTCTCGTCTCGATTCTACCTCGACACAGACCGTTTCTTCGGTTTGCTTTCGAGGGTTGGGTGTATCTGCCCAGTCGGGCTGTCCCTGTCTCCCCATGTCTTTACAAAAGTCGCGGAAAGTGCCCTGTCCTCACTTCAGGAGAAGAGCATCCGAGTCCTCAACTATCTCGACGACTGGCTTACATTAGCTCACTCGCGAGATGTGTTGTGCGAGCACAGGCATATGGTGCTTCAGCATCTCAGCCACCTGGGGCTTCGGGTCAACTGGGAAAAGAGCAAGCTCTCCCCAGTGCAAAGCATCTCTTTTCTCGGTATGGAGCTGGACTTGGTCAACATGACAGCACGTCTCACGAACGAGCATGCCCAGTCAGTGCTGAACTGCCTGAATTTGTTCAGGGGGAAAACAGCGGTTCCTCCAAAACCATTTCAGAGGCTCCTAGAGCATATGGCATCCGCAGCCGCAGTTAAGCCACTCGGGTTGTTACATATGAGACCGCTTCAGCACTGGCTGCACAGCTGAGTCCCGAGAAGGGCATGGCGCCGTGGCACTCACCGGATCAGTGTTACCCCAGTTTGTCGCTGCCTTTTCAGCCCATGGTCGGACCTTGCTTTTCTACGGGCAGGTGTGCCCCTGGAGCAAGTGTCGAGGCATGTTGTTGTCACAACAGATGCCTCCAGTACAGGGTTCCTGGACGGAACCACGACTGCAGTGGCACATCAATTGCCTCGAGTTGCTGGCAATACTGCTTGCTCTTCACCGGTTTTGTCCATTGCTGCAAGGCAAGCATGTGCTTGTCCACATGGACAACACTGCGATGGTTGTGTACATCAACCATCAGGGTGGGGTACACTCACATCGCAAATCACTGCGTGTCGTTCATGTTCCGGGGGAGCTCAATCGTGCAGCCAATGCACTCTCACGACAGCTTACTCTTCCAGGAGAATGGAGACTCCATCCCCAGGTGGAGTCATTTCGGGGAAGCCCAGGTGGACCTGTTTGCTTCTCAGGAATCTTCCCACTGCCAGCTGTTCTACGCCCTCACCTCGGCACCCCTCGGCACGGATGCTCTGGCACACAGCTGGCCCCAGGGTGAATGCAAGTATGCCTTTTCCCCAGTGAGCCTGGTCTGTGCAAGATCGCGCCTCGTTCCCTCTTGGGATCTCTCTGTGGTCCTGGCAGGACTACGGGGAGCCCCCTTTGAGCCGCTTGACTCAGTTAAGCTCAAGTTCATGTCATTTAAGACAGCGCCCCTGGTCGCGCTCACATCCATCAAGAGGGTTGGGGACCTGCAGGCATTTTCGATCAATGAATCATGCCTTGAGTTTGGGCTGGCTGATTTTCACGTTATCTTGAGGCCTCGGCCCGGTTATGTGCCCAAAGTTCCCACCACTCCCTGCATCTGTCCTGACACGATTACTTGTCAGCACCTGCACCTTCAATTTTCGTAACACAGTTCTGGTTGTGGCGCTTTCCATAGGGACCCCTAACGTCTGTGTCGACGTAACGTTGAACGTGACTGACTGATAGGGAACGTCTCAGTTATGTATGTAACCCTCGTTCCCTGAAGGAGGGAACGGAGATGTTACATCCCTCATGCCACAACAATAAGTGGATGCACGCCACCATTTTATATACCTGTATGTATGGGGAGTGGCTTGGCATTCAAATTCCACTCGCCAATCGTCATTGGTTATTTCTTGTAATGCTCAGAGGTGACTGGGGCTCCCAAGTGAGACCCCTAACATCAGTGTCGACATAACGTCTCCGTTCCCTCCTTCAGGGAACGAGGGTTACATACATAACCAAGATGTTCTGTGAAATAATGTCTAAAATTGCAGTTTTTTCAATAAAAATGTTTTGACATGCAATATTTTAATGTTAATTAGTAATTAATTAGTTAATTAGTAGTTAAGATAATATAATAAGATAATTGTATTATTAGAAAGCTGAGAGTTTTCTTTATACTTATATTTAAATAAACATAAAATATAATGTCACAGTGGATAAGAAACATGTTCGGCCAATGCATTATTTTTCAGTTTAGCCATGTGATTGCAGTTGAGTGAAATTTTTGTTTTGTAACTTTGCAGATACTGCAATGGACCTAAAATGCAGTATTACTCATCAGCTGGATCCGACTAATGACATAAGTGATCTTGAAGTGGGAGAAGAGCCTATATCACTCCTAGCCAGTGACACAGATGTGGAGCAGAACTTAAAGTGTAATTCTGACCCTGATCAAGTGAATAAAGACTTTAAACATAAAATTATGGAGAACTGCGAAACCATCGCGGAAACACCCAACAACATGAGGAATGATAAGATAGCCGATGAAAAGTGAAGAACATAATTGGTAGGTGTGAACTGTTAACTGTTTAATGGAACGGATCGTTCACCCTCACCCTTAGAATGGATCGAATGCAATACTTCTGGTTTTGATTGGCATTCATTATAAAACCGCAAGGAGTGGAAGGGTAATTTAGGGCTAATCGCACATTTGTGCTTTTCACCCCAGGATGGTTGCTTTTTATAAGTCTCGGATGGAAATCCTACAATGCGATATAACTGCTATAAATAATTACCCCAATTTAGAGATTTAGAGAAAATCTCGTCATGATAATTATATTAGTAAATCTCAAAGGTGTTTTTGCTGGAAGGAAATATTACACTGAAATGTTACACCAAACTCGACCTAGTATAAATACCTCAACCTCAAATTATCTCGTCAAGCATACAGAAAAAGTAAACTTGTGCATGCACAGAAAAGGATTACAGGATAGATGAGCCATCGATTAGAAACAGACAGACAGACAGGAGACATGTTTATCAGATACACCGAGTGCAAATATTTTAACTGTAACTTCAGTATACTTATCTCTCTTCAAATTGTACATTCTTCTGGCAAAAATATTGGATAAGCTGCAGCACATGCAAAAACATACCAGATTTCTGCCGTTGTTATTTAGTGCTATATATATAGAGCTATAAAAAAGTTACTTTAAAGGAATAGTTCACTCAAAAGTGAAAATTTGCTGAAAATTTACTCACCTTCATGCCATCCAAGATGAAGATGAGTTTCTTCATCAGAACAGATTTAGAGAAATGTAGCATTACATAATTTGCTCACCAATGGATCCTCTGCAGTGAATGGGTGCCGTCAGAATGAGAGTCCAAAAGCTGATAAAAACATCACAATAATTCACAAGCAATCACACAACTCCAGTCCAGTAATCAACATCTTGTGAAGCAAAAAGCTGCATGTTTGTAAGAAACAAATCTATCATTAGGGCGCTTTAACTTTAAACGGTCGCTTCTGGTCAAAATATGAATGTATAATCCATAATAACACTTCCTCCAGTGAATAAGTTCGCCCCCTGTTGTCCTCTCACATTTACATCCACTGATAAGTCTACAGTAGTTTAGAACTGTTTTAGACTGTTTTCACTTGTAAACGGCGCTTGATCTGTGTAAACAGTATTTCTCTCTTGATTCAGACAAGACGACTTCACTGAAGAAAGCAATTATATTAATAGAGTACTTGTGTTTATTACAAAAACACAGCTTTTCACAGCTTTCACAGCTTTTCACAAGATGTTAATTGATGGATTGGAGTCATGTGGATACAGTGTACATGTTGCAACAGTGTAAATCAGGGTTATTATTGTTAACTAAACTAACTAAAAACACTTTCATTGCTTGAAATAAAATAAACATTAACTGAAATAATGCATATTAAAATAATAATAATTATTATTATTATTAATAAACATTTCAGCGCGTTGCCAAGGCAACATTTCTCATTTTTGTTTACTTTAACTTGAAGTACTAAAACAACTAAATAAACTAAAACTAAAAACTTAATAGAAAACTAAAGTATATAGACAAAATAATAAAAATGACAAGAACACACAACAAAATTACTAAAAGTTTAATTAAAAGGCAACCAGAAAATATACACATTTTAATGTAGTTCAAAATATTAATAAGCACATAACATTAAGTCTCCTTTCCTTTATAAAATAGTATAAAATGGGCCCCTGAAACTGATCCAAACAGGTATATCTAGATTTTTTTTTCTGTGTACATAGACGGATTGCTTACCAAAATGCCAATCATAACTGTTACGGTTATTCATACAGCAACATGTTTACTTAAAGTGTCAGCAATCTCAGTCTGGAAAAAGACATTATCATTGTGGCATATGGGGGTGGCCACACCTTTGATGAGGCCTGGACCAGATCCATATTTGCATTCATATCATTGCTGCTTTCAAAATTAATCTGCAAATAAGAACGTTCCCATCATTAGGTACAAATGCTGCCATTTTCTAAGCAGACAAGAACGTTTAATGCAAACAAACAATAATCCTAACCCTGTGGCTCTCCTGCTTGAAATGAAGATTCACGACAGACTGTCGCTGTGACACTGAAGTGTTAGTTAATGACTGGTATTGGTTAGCAGTGACAAATGAAATTGTTGCAACAAAGTGACACTTTTGCCAAATCTACAGTGCAAACCAGGGTTATTATTGTAAATGAAAACTAAAACTATAAAAACATGTTCATTTCAAAACAATTTCAATAATAAACATGAAGTGAAATAAAATAAATATATAAAATATATAACAAAATAAAAAACAAAGACTTTTTATACTGATTGTGTGTGTATATATACAATCAGTATAACGTATAAAAATTATACTTTTTATATAAAGTATAAAAATATTTTAATATATTATAATATATTTATATTTTATATAAACATAAAATATAAATATATTATTAAATATAAATATATATATTTGCATTAATTATTAAATATTTCAGCTAGTTTCCAAGGCAGTATTTCTCATTTCTGTTTAAAGCTACAGTACAAAATAACCAAAAATAATTAACAGACTAAATACTAAAACTTCAAAACTTTATAGATATATTTATCACAACACACAAAATTATTATGAAAACTAAAGTGAAAATGAAAACAAAAAATATCCAAATGAAATCTAATTCAAAATATTAAGAAAAAATAAATTACTACTAAGATACTAAAGTAACGTGCAAACAGAGAGCTACATACCATTTATTTAGAATATTTGATATTTGGGTACAGAATTATGCAGGTGTTCAGATAGAGTTGTAAGAAGTATCATGAGAAAAATTCAGTGACTGTTAATAAGCAGAAAATGGCATTTTTATTTTCTCATATAATTCTTCCTCTTCGTTGAAATATAAAAGAATATATAACACTACCTTAAGAATTTTGGGGTCAGTAAGATTTTTCTAGTTTTTTTTTTTAATTCAGCAAGGATGCTTTCAATTGTTAAAAATGACAATAAATACATTCATAATGTTAAGTAACATTTCTGTTCATCTTAAAAAACAAATAAGCAGAACAACCATTGTTTAACAAATAATAATGCAAGAGATGTTTCTTGAGCAGCAAATCAGCATATTAGAATGAGTTCTGAAGAATGTGACACTGAAGACTGGCGTTATGATGCTGAAAAAAAAATTTATAAAAAAAGGAATCAGTTATTTATTTATATATTAATGGTATGCACCAAATTATGCATATATAATTATGTATAGCAGATGGCAGTTTGGGCGAGTTGTGTGGTAGAGGTCTGCTCAGGACTGTTTTTTTAGTCCCGCTCCCGCAAGGTTCTATTCCGCACCCACCCGCTCCTGCTATATATTCACTCTTTGTTCACCCTTAGAATAATTTTCTTCCCGACCCGACCTTTCCCGCTAAATTTAGATCTGGTTTCCAGAATCTCATATTTTATGCAACACAGTAGGAAAAAAGTGTCAGAGAAAATAAAATTGTACAAAAATTGTATTTATTTTTATTCGTCTTGTCAGGATACAATTCGTTTAACATTGACAACACAATAGGGAAAAAGTGTCTCAGAAAAAAAAAAATTTAAAATGTAGGTTGTACAAAAATAGCCTATTTTTATTCGTCTTGTCAAAATACTAAATTCGTTTGACATTTTCTGTTAACACAGTAGGAAAAGTGTAGCAGAGAAAAATAAAATAAATAAATACGACATCTTTTATTTAAAATTATAGGCTAAGCGAAATATAAACAAAACCAAGTTGAACGTTCTTCAAGGACAGCGCATCCACACTTTGCTCCATCCTTATTCTGCTCTGTCACTCATCGACAACCTGCCTGTTCTGTCTGAGGGCCGTATATTTACCACAGGCACAGCCTGCTCTGAGCATCGTTATGCACATGCTGCGCACAGACCACGCTTAACGTTTTGACGTTTAACGCATGCGTGCAGCGCGTGCATAACAGTCCTGAGCGCAAGCTGTTCCGGTGGTCAATAAGAATAAAGCGCAGATATGCTGTTCTAAATGGACGTCGGGAACGGGATATTATTAGACCGCCCGCTCCCGTTCAAATTACACCAGAGTTACCGACCGCTACCGCGTTTTATTCGGGAATTTAATCCCGCGGCGCAAAAAATCTGGTCGGGTCCCACGGTTCCCACGGGAATGCAGACCTCTACATGACAATGTTAATGTATTTGGTCTTGGCGGAATAGATCTGCTACGCTGCTGCTGCGGCAG
>NW_015655996.1:17901-18723 GCF_001515625.1 Sinocyclocheilus rhinocerous | reverse complement strand
TATTCATCTTGTCAGGATACAATTCGTTTAACATGGACAACACAATAGGGAAAAAGTGCTGCAGAGAGGGAAAAAATAAAAATGTAGGTTGTACAAAAATAGCCTATTAGCTATTTTTACTCGGCTTGTCGAAATACTAAATTCGTTTGACATTTTTCTGTTAACACAGTAGGAAAAGTGTGGCAGAGAAAAATAAAATAAATAAATACGACATCTTTTATTTAAAATTATAGGCTAAGCGAAATATAAACAAAACCAAGTTGAACGTTCTTCAAGGACAGCGCATCCACACTTTGCTCCATCCTTATTCTGCTCTGTCACTCATCGACAACCTGCCTGTTCAGTCTGAGGGCCGTATATTTACCACAGGTACAGCCTGCTCTGAGCATCGTTACGCACATGCTGCGCACAGACCACGCTTAACGTTTTGACGTTTAAAGCATGCGTGCAGTGCGTGCATAACAGTCCTGAGCGCAAGCTGTTCCGGTGGTCAATAAGAATAAAGCGCAGATATACTGTTCTGAATGGACGTCGGGAATGGGATATTGTTAGACCGCCCATTCCCGTTCAAATTACACCAGAGTTACCGACCGCTACCGCGTTTTATTCGGGAATTTAATCCCGCGGCACAAAAAATCTGGTCGGGTCCCACGGGAGAGCCGCGGGAATGCAGACCTCTAGCGGCGTGTTTTCATGTCCTGTTTTATCTTGTGCTGTGTAGCACGCAGCTTGGTTTTCACTGGCTGCGTGCTGTCTTGTCTTGTGTGAACACCGGTTTATGAGTATTCTCATTAGCTGCGTGTTCGTGTCTTGTTTTGTTCA
>NW_015655996.1:15383-17624 GCF_001515625.1 Sinocyclocheilus rhinocerous | reverse complement strand
TTCCCGTTCAAATTACACCAGAGTTACCGACCGCTACCGCGTTTTATTCGGGAATTTAATCCCGCGGCACAAAAAAACATGAACATAATTGCACAATACAGACTATTATATATAAGTTCACGGGTAAATTAGTCCTATTGTGTTCGATCACCCATTCAAAAGTACAATGTTCATTGTTCATTTTTACTAAATTCAAAATCACTGTTATCGATTACAAATAATATAAAGTATGTTTTTATTCATAAAAGTATTCATAAAAGAATTTGCATGAATCACATCTGAAGTTTTGTTAGTATCAAGGAGATGAAACCTTTATGGCAGTTTCTGACACACATCAAAGATTTATGGAAACTGATACCTAATACTCTTAATGCAAATGCACGTGCCCTGAACTCGAAATTTAACATTCCAAAAATGGCAGTGACTGCCTTTGTCAAATGCGTAAATAAAAATGGCCTTATTAAACACCCCGTTTCTTTGTGTGAACTTAAGGAAATTTAAATGAAATTAAATGAATTTCAAATAACTGCTGTTATTTTGAACATTCTATTCATCAAAGAATCCTGAAAAAAAATGCATCACAGTTTCCACAAAAATATAAAGCAGCTGTTTTCAACTGATAATAATACGAAATGTTTCTTGAGCAGCAAATCAGCATATTAGAATGATATGAATAATAAATAATAATAATAATAATAATAAAATTCAGCTTTGCATCACAGGAATAAATTACATTTTAAAATATATTACACTTTTCTTATTTTATTATCATTTTTTTCTGTATTTTTAATCGAATACATACCAACCCCACACTTTTGAATGGTAGTTGAATGGTATTTTCATAAAAATGAGCCCCCAAAAAGTAAAACAACCTCAGGTGAGCACATATTATACAAAGACATACACAAAACAAGTTTGTGCTAAATATACCATGTCATAAAAACATATATATGCGTGTTCCTGGAACAATGAGCCCTCTGACGTGGAGAATTTACTAGCAACAAGTTTGATCCTATTCCATAACCCGCCTTGATACATGTGTTGTTTTTCCTCTTTTATTCTTCCTTATAAATTCTTTACATCTACAGTATAGTCTTTCACTTGAGTTGCCTTGCTTCTTATTCTTTGGTTGTGCTGTAATTTAATCATTCATTATTTCTGTATGATTCTCTCCATCTCTTTCATGCAGGAGACATCATGGGAACTCTGTAGCAATCGTAGAGGAGCCCGTTTATAGAAATATGACCAACAGATGTTTCTCTCAACCAATTACTGGAGGCCTTTCAGTGATTTTCTCATAAATTATTCTCATATGTGCACAATTATGCAATATATGTAAGTAGCACATGTTCAGAACTGCGTCCACAAATGCACTCGTTATACAATGGGCTCCAAACGTTTGAGACCCCACTGAAAATTGGAAAACTGTATAAAAAATTTTAAAAATTCGTAAGAATATAAAACAGAAAACAACATTATGATGTAAAATACAGAAGCCATATTTCTCAAATCAGGCTGGAGAATGTGATCATCACGACACGCCAAAAACTGAGACATCATAAATTCATTTTTTCCATTCAGCTTTTCACTCAAATTGTTATATTGATAATTAATTGTTTTATATATAAATGCGCTATATTATAAAAGAAGCATTTTCACAAGTGGACTCAGACTTTTGTAAGCCACTGTAGGTATAGTTACAGAGCATTTATATGTATTTATTATTATTAAGTATATAAGTATTTATAAACTTGCTAGAAATGTTGTTACTGTATAATGGTTCTTACTTTCCAATAAAGATTTATCTGCCAAAATAGTTAATATGTTGTTGCAGGCTATTCATGTGACTTATTTGACTGTATTTACAATTTAGATGGAGATCTCTTCTTGAAAGTAAATGTGTAATGAATCTGTTTGCTGAGTCATCAGCTGTCTATACCTCTGATTTGAGAATTAAAGGGGTCATATGATGTTGCTAAAAAGAACATTATTTTGTGTATTTGGTGTAATTAAATGTGTGTAAGGTTCAAAAAACACATTATTTTCCACATACTGTACATTATTGTTTCTCCTCTATGCCCCGCCTTTCTGAAACGCATCGATTTTTACAAAGTTCATCAGTCTGATAAGCGAGGTGTGCTCTGATTGGCCAGCTATCCAGTGCGTTGTGATTGGCCGAATACCTCAAGCATGTGACGGAAATGTTACACCCCTTACCATACTGTGATGCCCTGTCAGGCC
>NW_015655996.1:0-14711 GCF_001515625.1 Sinocyclocheilus rhinocerous | reverse complement strand
GTTTAGTTTACACTCGAAGTAGATTGGTCTATCGAAGCGATATCCCAATTCGTCGGTCACCGACGTGACTCTGAGTGACCGACTGAAAGGGAACTGGGATTAAAGTCCAAAATCTGACTTGAAATAACCTAACAAATCAATCGGGGCTAAAGCAGTTCCATAAACGTCAATGTAAGTTCACACAATCTAACTAATTTGTGGACCCTTAATCTTAAGCAGCCCTTAATGTCGATCATGGATCAAATCGATCCACCATGGCAAACAGCGAATATATTTGTGCTGTTTAATGCATTTGAGACGTTGTGTTTTCCTCAGTGCATAACTGACATGCCACGAGTATATGTTTCCTCTGTAAATGTTAGAAAGTCATGGAAATATATCCATTTTGCTTGCTGTCAGGAGTGGGTGAGGCATACGCGAGTGAACGAGCGCTGCTGCGCACATGCAAGCTAAACAGACGGAGCACAATAATTCTGAGTCAAATATGCATTTTGCTAAAAAGTAAGCTAAAATAGGCCAAATAACTAAGCTTTCTACTTAATTACTACTTAATGTGTGTTTCTTATAGCAGTTAAAATGTAGTTTTAATTTAGTGATTTTAACTTTTAGTTTAGTGATTTTAATGCTTTAAAGAGCGATGTTAGATTGTAAAGTTCTAATGCTATCTGTTCTAACTATAAAAGGTACAGCTGTCATAAAACCAGAGAAAAAGGCTGCATGGCTATGATAGTATGTGAGAGAGTCAGTGGTAATATCATTGCATTCCTATTGTTCAGTGTTAGAGGAGCTCAGCGTAGTCTGACAGTTTGCCTGCCCTGGACCAGGTTAGCTTTCCTGCATAAAACTGACAATGAACCAAATCATTTGACAGTGAGTCAGACTAACTGAAATAAGCCTGGCCTATTTGGTAAACTTGTTTTATGAAACAGGCCTTGAGGCATTAGAAGTCAGAAGACACATAAGTTAATTTATGATTTGCTGTCTGCCTGAACCAAAGAAATAAATGCGATCATATTTTTTCCATTGCATCGAATCGCATTGTGTTGAATCGGATCACACTGCATCGTAATAGGGGTGAATCATATCGCATCGCATCGCTAGCTACTTCATATGTATCTTCATATGTGTGTTTTTCGTTGTGAAAGCGAAACTACTTTGTTTGGTCTTCCAAAAGAGGACACGACTACAAATCAGTGGTTAAGTTGTATTTACAACACTGTTCCAGAACAGTTCAACCCAAATATCCAGATGTGTGCAGCACATTTTACTGTTTACTGATCCTGGGAGAGTAACGTTAGACTAACATGCCGGCAGTTCTGACTCACAGTCTGTAAGTACGTTTTCATTTAAAGGATTTGCCACTGATGATTCAAACGCGAGTTTTGGGCAGTGTGGATTAACGTTAGCACTTGTTGTTTGTCATTTCTCTGATCACAAATGCAGACAGAGTTTTATGTTTACGCGGCGCGATGTAATGCAACGCGTTAAAAGACAGTATAAGTCATTATAATCAGTAATTATGTCCCCACTGGATGCAAACAAATTTGTAATGGGTTTTCATGTTTATGTCTCGTCGCTCCGGCCGGACACTGCATCAACAGTATGGTGAGGGGCGTAACATTTCCTTCACACACTTGAGGTATTCGGCCAATCATAACGCATTGGATAGCTGGCCAATCAGAGCACACCTCGCTTTTCAGACCGATTAGTTTTGTAAAAATCGACGCGTTTCAAAAAGGCGGGGCATAGAGGAGAAACAATAATGTACAGTATGTGGAAAATAATGTGTTTTTTAACTTTAAACCGCATAAACAAATTTCATTACACCAAATACACAAAATAATGTTCTTTTTAGCAGCATCATATGACCCCTTTAAAACTTTAGTCGTTGCAACTTTAGGGATCTTATCTATTCACGAACAGCTTGTATGTAACACTCCAAAGAGAAAGGAAAACTTTAAATCACATCAGTTAACACACTGTGCAAACATAGTCAGAGAATAAAATAAAACTTTCACTGCAAGTACTTTAATGTTTAAGCAGATGTAAACACACCACTGGTATTCTAAGAACCTGCTGCAATTTTGTTCATCTGATAATGGTAATCATGAGAATCTGTTGATAGCATATTTGAAATGCTTTGCACGTTTATGTTGTGACTGGTTCACAGGTGAGGTGGCATGTTTATGCCTCATGAATATTAATTTGATTATTCAATTCAGTTCAATTCAAGTTTATTTGTATAGCGCTTTTTACGATACAAATCGTTGCAAAGCAACTTTACAGAAAATTAAGTTTCTACAATATTTAGTAGTAGCTTTAGCTTATCAGTGGTGACTGTCAGTTTATGTACATATGGCAGAAATGTACGGAAAAATAAATTAAAGACGTAATCAAACAGACGATGAACACTAGTAACAGCAATTATTAAATGATGCAATCAAACTTATAGCAAAATGTGGTAGTTCTGTATGTTGTTTCAGGATTGGCATCATCTGAGGTCCTCTGAGGGGTTTGCAATGATTATGCAAAAATTATATAATAGTATCTTTACGGTTTTGAAAATAGTTAATATGATGTACTGATCCAGACAAGTCAAAATTGACATAGAAACCATAATGTTAAAATAAATAATAAAAATGTTACAAAAAAATAATTCAAAGTGCATTTTTGCAAACACTGTCATCGGGGTCAAGTAGAACATAGACGGGCATTATGCAAATGTGTTACCCTGTTATGTGTAGTCGTGACGGAAGTGGGATTCGAATTACTGACGACTCGTTTAGGCTGTTAAGAGTCGATTCTTTCTTTTGGGAGACAATCATTTTATTTATCGTGCACTTTTGGCTTTACAACTGTTTACGTTCACATACAGCTACATTACACACTGCATGAAAGGGAATATTCAAAATGGCATAATGGGGTACTTTAAAATGTTCTTCACACCAATAAAAAAGGGTTCTTTTAAGAACTGTTCACTGAAAGGTTCTTTGGGGAACCCAAAGCAATTCTTCTATGGGGTTGCTGCAACCCCCAGCCCCCCCTTTGGGATCTTTATTTGGAACCTCAAAACACATCCCTGCTGCAAGCTATTTCATGCAGTTGTGGGGAAAAATCGGCTATTGCAACAAGTGAAAGGGCATAAATCACCCCTATGCAAGGATGCATTTCAAGCATGGCATGTGCTTTTAAACATGTTTGTCCATGATTTATGTGAGCGTGTAAAGAAAGATGGCAAAGAATGAGAACTGTTGACAATTGAGGAAAAAAAAGTTGGAAAAAAATGTAGAAAATTTTTGAAAAACGATGCTTGCAGGAAATGGGTTCAGAATTTACTGCCAATCATTTCATCAGCTCACATCTAGTTGCTAATCAGGATCTGAGAATGAAATGAGGAAATTCTGTATATTTTCCTTTTTCAAGGGGATTTTTTCAGAATGTCCCTTTATGTTTCTTAACAAAAATAAGTTTGCTGCAATGTATATCAGTTGGAATCTACTCAAAAAATATCTTTTTTATTTTTTATCTTTTTAATTATTTATCTAATTTGACTTCCTTTATAAGCTTCTGAAATAATAATTAAAAATATAGAAAAACAGGAAGTTTTTTTGAGGAAAATTGAGGTCATAAAATGCAGAGGACCTCATTACAAAAACAAAATGGACATTTTTTATTTATGGGTGATCTACCACTTTATACCAAAGTCTCCAATGAAAAGTTAGAGATCTCAAAATACATTCATGCATTTCTCTCAAATAAATTCTTCCATCAGTAAATTCTGAGCTATGTAATCTTAATCTTAATAATAATGTTTCTGTCACAACCACATGGACTTTGTTTTCCTTTTGCACCGCATCCCTTCGTTGAGTTGACTGTGCTAATTATTCTTGTTTGGTCTTGTATTTAAGTTGCTGTGTGTTCAGTTTGAGTTTGTCCGGTCTGCAAAACCCTCCTTTTGGGACCTTTATTTGGAACCTCACATACATCCCTGCTGCAAGCTATTTCATGCAGTTGTGGGGACAAAATCGTGGTGATTTTAGTAGATATATTTTGTCTCCGTTTTGAACAACATATATAATTTGTATTATTTAAAACCTATAACAAGCTTATTTCTGTGAAATGTTTTGCCTGAAAAGGTTGCTATATTTCCTCACAAAAAAAGCTACTTGGTTTGATATTGTGTGTCTGTAAAGAAATTCATACCTTTTTAAGTGTGCATTAAGTGTCCAAAATACTTTCCTGCAGTTTCGTGCAGTCGCTGTTTTTATAAGAAAAACAGATTTTTCAAGACAAGAAAATTATGCTATTATTGCAGAGTATGACCTTAAATATATGGTTGGATAAGTGTGGACAAGCACAATGAAAAAGGCAGACAACACAAGTAGTCTGTCTTGCTTCCAAAGCCCTGACAAACAAACACGTCAACACTGTCGCACTTCACGTCTTCACAGTCTGTCAAGCACCACTCCAAATCAATGCTTGTAAACATGATGGATGGACTTATTTTAACACTGTTTTCAGCATTAAAATTTCGCATAGAGCTAGTTGACAACTTCTCCTAAGAACGTAAACCACACCATAACACAATAGCCAAGACCTTACATAATTTCATTCCAAGTCATTTCTGTTTCTATTTGTATAGTGACATATTTTACGCTCAGGTTACTATTAAGGAGGGAAATGGGAGAACAGGTTCTATTTAAGGTTATTTTTTCCTCATTGTTTGCAAATGAGTAAAACAATCCAAAGTGCCAACCAAAGATAAATCTGCATGACTAGACAACAGCAATGAGTAAGTTTTAATTTATGTCTGATTTAAATCTCATCTGCCCAACCAAACCATATTGTCTAGCAATAACACTTAATCTAAGAACAACTGTTTTTAATAAAAAAAAATTACTTCTGTGGAACACACACACACACAAAAATGTATATATATCAGTGGTATGCAAAAGCCATGTTTCTGAATGACAGAACCTAATGATGCCATGTAGACAGAGAAGAGAAGTGGTCCAAGAACTGAGCCCTGAGGCACCCCAGTAGTTAGATGTTGCAACTTGGACACCTCACCTCTCCAAGATACTTTGAAGGACCTATCTGATAGGTAAGACTCAAACCACTGGAGTGCGGTTCCTGAGATGGAGATACAGTATATATTGAGAAAAATTGGGGTCATAAAATACAGTGGACCTCATAAAAAAAAAAAACATTTTTAATTTCTGGGTGATCTACCACTTTAACAATGTCTCAGATTTACTGCAATACCAAAGTCTGCAATGAAAAGTTAGAGATCTCAAAATACACTCATGCATTTCTCTCAGATAAATTCTTCCATTAGTAAATTCTGAGCTATGGAATCTTAATCTTAATAATAAAGTTACATATTACGGCATCTATTTTTATTCGTAAGAAATTTTATACTTGCATTTAATACTTACTGTTAATGAGATATAACTGAGAATTCAACATCTGACCAAAAAAGTGTGATGTTTACACTTTGATCACACACTGATCAATGATAATATGAAAGACATTTTCAACGTTTGGCGCATTAAGGTCAACTACAGCAAGTCTGACTAAAAACGAGTGTTCATTTTATTGATATATAAAACAGCACATTACCGTGGAATGCAATGCCATTTAAACTTGGGTGGGGAAAACATTTCATGTAGTGTTAAAAATAAAAAGTCATTAATAAGAAAGAAGAATGACAGGGTTCTCCTGGAAACAACAAACCTTGATGACTAAATATTAATGTAATAATCTCAGAGTAATTATCAGCGATATTTATACTCTGAGGTTTTGGCATTTGTCTTCAGAACAGGAAGAACCTGTTCAACTTAACATTCCAAACAGGAAGACGGTTGAAAAGACATCTCAGCGCTACGAGGCCATGATTTCATTCAGGTGTAGAGAAACGGTGTGTAAGCATCACAAAACGCTTCTGTGAAACATACCGGATACTTAGCTTAACTTTCTCTGGATTACTATCCTCCAAATAGGATCTATCCAGCAAACCATCATCCCACTGACATAAATCTGAAGAGACACAGGTAAGATGTAGTGGATGATGCCATTTTTGGGTCAAACATAAGGCTAGTTCTCTCAAAAATGAATTTTTACTCACCCTCGTCGTTCCAAACCTATATGACTTTCTTTTTTTCTGACAGACACAAAATAATATATTTTGAAAAATGTCTTTTTTTTTTATCATACATTGAAAGCCAACGGGGTCTAGTGTTATTTTGGACACCATTGGCTTTCATTGTATGAACAAACGCAACGTTCTGGTTCCTTTTAAATCTCAGAAAAGATTATATGTATTGGTAATAAAGTAAACAAAATCCCACATGGCTGTGTTAAACTGTTTACAGCACGATTAAAGATGAATAGTAAGTATGAATGTGCTTGGAGTGAATGATCATCAGTCATTGTCAGTGGTGGATTAGTGAGTCGTCAATGAGACAAACTAATAGTTTGAGTCAAGTAATTGCTTCCACAACTTATATGAAGCATTGGTCATTGTTTATAAAGCACAGTGTTCATGCATACCATTTAAAGGCCTGAAATTGTTGCATCACACTGGAGGGATCAGACATTGTCAGTTTCACAAGTCCATCACTGGTGTCGAGTTATTTTTTTTATATATATATATGAGAAAGCAAGAAAGAAGGAAAGGCAGAAAGCAAGAAAGAAAGCTGTATTTTGGTGATGCAAGTTAGCATTCCAAGCTTTCAATGCATTATTTAAATCATCTTAACTTACCTCGAGGAATAAGGAATCAACTAAACTGTATTCATCAATATGCACCTGTAAAAAACAAGTGAAAATCAAAGAGGTAGGAAATATGAACAACAGGTGCCATAAGTGCAGCTAACAATGCGAGATTCAATATTGCTGTCAAGCCGCATTTTCTACTCATGCCGGATAAGCATCATGTCCGTCAGACACGTTTAGATTAATTACTTCTGACCGTAACAAATCATGGTACACTGAGTGTTTGAGATAGTCAAGCCATGAGTTTCAGATGTTCTTGATCTGTCATGATTAATATATTAATCTGCCACACAAATCTTAGGCCAGGTACAGTTTTGATCTGAGGATAAAATAATTGATTATCTAACAGAGCTTTGCAGAGTTAACAAGTTAAGGAAGGGTTGAAGATACAGTTAGTAGATTAAAGGGTTGAAGATAAAGTTCATGTACAATTTACTCTGTGCAAGAACAATTTGTGAGTATTACTGTATGTAAAATTGATTCGAATGTCAATAAAGGATACATAAATAAGTAATATCATCATTTAAGGCAATCAAAAAATAATAGAAAATATATGAAGTGAAGAATAAAAATCTTTTATACTTGTCTAAATATATACTAGTTTGGACACACTGAATTTGTTTCTTGAAATGAAAAATGTGAAAATCTTAGCAAAAACAATTTAGTATTATTATTTTAATTATTTTAGTATTAGTAAATTGTATAATTGGATGATTTGGAGCAGATAGTGAAGGAAAAGCAGGAATCAAGTATCTAGAATACATGTGAACTCCTTCAACACTATTTACAATGACGTTAGGATTTGTACATAATTCCCATACTACCATTAGTGCCATTTCATAGTGGCATTTTCAATCATTTTCAAAATGTGGAACATAATAATAACAACGAAAAAGCAGGTATCCAAACTGTATCTAGATAAGATTTTACTTTTTTTATTACACCAAACGTGGTCAATATGAAATGTTGAACATGCTGATTCTGTATTTCCAGGTCAGTACGATGGAGCAGGACGGCCCGCAGGAGAACAGATCAGAACAGGGAGAGGAGATGACAGAGGAGAGCTTCCTCAAAGACATCTACCTCTTTATGAAACAGAGAGACACTCCGATTGAGAGAATACCTCATCTAGGCTTCAAACAGAGTGAGTGAGAAAGACAAGTGAACACATGTCTCAAAGAATTTATTTCAGAGTATTAACATCTACTTTGTTACTTTTCCTTTTCAGTCGATATGTTCCTAATGTACAAGACAGTAAAGGAGCTAGGAGGCTATCAACAGGTAAAAAGACATTTACTGTGCGTTGAGAATAGAATGACTCCACCTTGGACAACAATTTCATAAATGCTGTTACATACCAAAAAAAAAAAGTCACATAATTTCATGTCAAAGGACTTATTTCCTTAGCGCGAAAACCACAATGGTACTTCCCATGTTTTTGATAGCATACTTTAAGATGAATAACTTCAGATTACTGCTAAGAAAAATACTTTCTTACTGACTGACTTTTTTTGCTGACTTTTATTTGCCAGCAAAAAATAGAAACGTCCTGTGTGTATGATTTCCAGGTTACTGCGCAGCAGTTGTGGAAGAAAGTTTACAACATACTTGGAGGAAACCCGCGCAGCACTAGTGCAGCCACTTGCACTCGCAGACACTATGAAAAGTAAGCACATGTAACCTTAACCAGCAGCTGCTCATATATAATAAAAAATATATTACATAAATGATTTAAATACATTTTAGTCACAAAGCTCTTTTTGTCCAACCAGGCTGCTTCTTCCTTTTGAGTGTCACCAAAGTGGATACAGGGATGATATAGTCTTCAGGACCCCTCGATCGCAAAAACGCTTCCATCCCAGCAATTACAGTGACTTTGAGCACGAATACCCCGGGAATGGCAAGCGTGCAGATTTCCAACACCTCCCGGCATTCCCTCGGGTATGACATCTTAAAAACAGAATATATACTCTCAAAGACATATTCTCTCAGAAAAAAAGGTACAAAAGCTATCACTGGGGTGGTACCCTTTCGAAAGGTATACATACAGTATGTACTATTAAAGTACTAAAATGTAAATTTTAGATATTAAATATGTACCTTTAAGGTACTTATATATGCACTCTTTGTGGTACAAAAGGTACAACAGTGTAACTTCTGAAAGGGCACCACACTCCAGTGACAGCTATTGTACCCTTTTTTTCTGAGAGTGTAGTAAAAATGGAAACTACAAATTTTTATCAGAGTACTGAATTAATTGAATTCTACTCTTATTTCCCTCTCAAGCCCTCCCCAAACATGTTTACGGAGCATCAGAGACAGATTTTTAACATGCCTTTAAACGTTGCTCCGTACTTTCCACACGGCAGTACATCTCTACCCAATTATATGACTCTTCAAGAATCTGCACTCCCCCATCTGAGCCATAGCCCTTCTCAAGACCTTCCGCGACCACCTGCTTCGTATTTGAGCACATCCTCTGTGGAGGTTCAGGGCTGCAAACAGCCACTTGATATGCTACGCCACTTGGCTAAAGAGTACACATCATCAGCTGGTTGGGAGGAACCGCTCAACCTCAGCCGGAAAGAAAACAGACTTGAGACGCTGAGTGACACACCATCATCTTTCAGCCCACCTTCAAAAAAGCCCAAGTTCCTCAACGAAGCCTCACCTCTTTACCCTCCAAGGGGTTTGACGTCCGAAGAAGGTGCAGAAAAGGGGGAAACAGCGGACAAAACGTCCTCAGGAGAAGGAGGTGCGGGGTCTGTCCGAGTAGGACCGAGCCCGGTGACGGCTGACATCATTGATCTTACTACCTCTTCCACTGCCAATCCAGTCCCACGTAGAGCAAGTCCTCCTTCAGTGAATCTCTTCAACCGTAGACTGAACTACTCCGAAGCATTCGCTATGAAAGAACGGGAGCGAGACCTGCACACGGACTGGTTGAAGGAAGAATCTTCTGGTGCACCTACACCTAAGTTAGGGATCCTAAACCGAAGGAATCCCCTTGGACACCCACCCGTAGATCCGAACGGCAATATGGAGATTCAGATTCCTCTAAAGCTTCTACATGAGTTGATTAGGAGAGGACTGCTCTTCAACCCGACATTTGCGGCAAACAGCCCTGCGTCTCAAGACCCAGCCAAAGCTGAAGCACAACCCGAGCACAAGTTCCACGTGCAATCACGCTCAGAAACGTCTGAGAGCTTCACCACAGGTGAGGAGCCAACCAATTTGAGTTTGAAAAGTCCTTTTAGAAACCTTTCTGATTCTAACCCTCAAGAAAATGGCATGAGGAAGCTCCGACTCTTTGGTGGCAATGGCATCCCAGCAGAATCAAATCTCCAGATGATCAATTCTATTCATGTAAACAGCTCTCTCAAGCTCTCTCTAGAAAGTGATGCACCAAGATCTTCTCAACCTAAACAGGCACAACCTCCTACGACAAAGAACCAAGAAAGTAGAAATCCCAGACCCCCCAGGTACAGTGAAGATGGTCCACTCTCTTTGACCATGAAGCCTGGAAGAAAGTCAGAGAAAGTGATGGGAACATCTAACAGTGTGGCAAAGGAAATCTCGACTTCCCCACCTTTGATAAAGGTGACATCAGACAACCTCAAACTCCTTCTGGCAAACCTATCCTACAGACTGGAAAGAGGGCAGACATTTTGAGAATTTGCACATCTGACAAGTTCTTCACCTCAGTCAATGTTCCAATCTTGCCAAATCAGCCACTTGTGTTGCATTACTGAAGGATTTTTGAAAAGATGAACTGAAAAGAAAAATGTTGACGATATGCAACTGTAGCATGAAAGCACTGTCCACTCCCAGTCAATATGTTAAATTAGACATGACAGATGCTTCTCACTGATGAATCTTTTGTATAAAATGTATATAATTTTGAAAAGGGCCAGCTCAGGAAAAAATCTTTTTGTTTACTTTTTAATTTGTAAATCCTATTGAATTGTGAGACTTCAAATAAGCAATGGTAAATTTTCGTTAACTCTGTTTATGAAGAGGCAATGATACTTTGGCAACAAAGCATAGACCTTTTTAAATATTTATTTTTTGGAGTTTTTGCCTTTTATTAGGATAGGACAGTATTGTAGACAGGAAGTGAAGTGGGAGAGAGAGAGAGGGGGGGGACGGGATCGGGAAAGGTTTGCGAGCCGGGACTTGAACTCGGGATGGCCAAAACGCAATGACACTACATGTCTGTGCACTGCCCACGAGGCTATTGGTGCCAACAGCATAGACCTTTTTTTTTTTTTCTCAAATCTTCATATTTCAAATACATTTTTTTTACAATAATTATTTTTTACAATGTTTGTGTGTTTTTTTTTATTTCCTAGAAGTAAACTCACAATGACTTTAAAACAAGTAGATTAAGGATTATGATTCTTTCCAAATCTATAACAAATATATCAATATATATAATATACAGTATGTATTATATTTCTTCTTCTTTTGTACTGAACATGAAGTCTTGACACACACTACCTCTGAATTTCTAAGAATATGTTAAGTTAGGGTGACCATACGTGCCATTTTCCCCGGACGCGTCCTGGCCAGGATTTCTATATTGCCTAAAATATCTAGGGTTTGGCTTTGTTTGCGTGTGCAGACATACAGACCGGTGTATGACATCGGTTCCTTGTGTTTTCGAAACGCTGTCGAGGTACTTTGAATCAAAGCAATATAGAAATCCTGGCCAGGACGCGTCCGGGGAAAATGGCACGTATGGTCACCCTATGTTAGGTATCACATACACATGTTGTTTTACTGGTTGCACAGGAACCTACTGGAAGATCATGCAAAGATGTACTCTCGATATTTTCATACAAGACTACAATGAAATATGAAAAAATGCTTTGGTCGACATTTGTTAGTTCACACTGTGAACACAAGCAATAAAACAAACACACAGCATGTACACACACCCATAAACAATAAGTGATGGGGATTTCCAATTATTGATTTTATTATCATGGCACTATTAACACATAATTGCCATAATGAAACAACAGGTTCGTACCTACTGCAACTACAGTCTGTTCAAGAAGACCAGGAACAAAGTCTCTATGAAGCAACCTGACATCTTGTTTATGGACACAATGGTGGCAGGGGGCTTCTCCTGGGATTTGAACCTACAACCTTTGGGTTACCAGCCAAATTATTAACCAATGAATCACATCACCCCCATATTACATAAACGAATAAGACTACGTTTGATAGGATTGCCAAATTATTCATATAAACAGCCTCAACTTCTTAGTCAACTGCTAAAATGGTTACAAATCATACAATAAGACAAATCAGTCAATAACTTTAGCTTTTTAGCTATTCAAAACTTTGTTCTCAGAAAGGAACTGCATCAGTGAAAATATCTGATCAATGCGTTCAATTTCTTATGTAATACAAATTACAGTAAGTCAAGAAGCTGTAGGGCCTACCGTTCCAGCTATCACTGACAACTTGACATTGATCTTGATAGATCTAAAATTAAAATCCAGGTAAGGTTTAGAGATGAGGGTTATATTCATAATCATTTGAAACTGTTGGTTGGTTGGCTGGTTGATTGATTTGTCTTAAGGGAAGATAATTGATCTTTTGAATTTGATACCTGTTTTAAATCATACAAAGATTTGAGATAAAATTGGTTGCTCAATTCTCTTGAATAGCCTTGGGTGATACGATAATAACTTACTATGAAGGAAAAACAAACAAAAACAAAGCAAAAGGGTTAAACTGTCAAACTCCTGTCATGCAGGATTTCCATAGCTTGTGGCAAGTTTGCAAGTTTGAAGAGGCCAATCACAATGCACTGGATCAGCTGGCTAATCAGAGCAGACTGCGCTTGTCAAAGGAGGAGGCTTTGTTGAAAACGGCGTGTTTGAGAGAGGCGGGGCATAGAGGACCTGCAATAATGTACAGTATTTGAAAAATAATGTGTTTTTTGAACATTAAAGCATGTCAACATATTCTGTTACACCAAATACACAAAATAATGATCTTTAAAATAGCATCATATGACCCCTTTAAGAGGTAGACCTTTAGTGAGCATTAAAAAAGAAATCTGTCCTAAAAAAAGAGAGAAAATACAATGCTGTTCTGACAAGCTAATATAATTTTCAATACACTTTGACACGTTTTTCAGTCCTTAACAACTGTATACTGTGAAATTACTAAATGGCTCTTTGGAATGCTAAATGGAACTTATTTTTCCATAATGACGCTAAACTGTATATTTAGCTGTTGTTCATGGCAACCAAGTTCGTAGGTGTTACGTAGGTGTGCTAGTTTTTTGTCTTTTGTAACACTCTTAATTCTCACATGATTTTAAATCAAATATCAAATTTTATTTATTATTATTAATTTATTTATTTAAGTAGCTAAAAAGTGGGATAATGTACGGTCATGTATAATATTAGGGTTAATTCTGTGATAATGACAAACACAGTATTAAGCCAATAAGGTATTTGGTTATGAAGAACTTGGGTGTGCATTTTGGATTTGTCAAATAAATATGAAAATAAAAAAAATAAAAAATTCGAAATTTAGGTTTTCCCAAAAAAAGTGTTGCACACTAAAGCTTGCATGGATTTGTGTGTGCTGTAATACACTGGGGTGTGTTGAGCTGTGCACAAAACAGTTATTTTTTTCTTGCTTTAGTTTTCTTGATCGATTCTTCAGTAACTGAAACAAAGAAGCAGAGGGAGAGGAGTGTGAACAAACAAATTAATTACAAACATGTATTGATTCTATTTTGGTGTGGCACACATTTACGTCTTTAATTCTGGGAAAGTCTAAACTGGAAGAGTGACTCTGTGAGACTGCGGAACTGCGGCCACAAAAAATAAAAAAATAAAATAAAAAATCTATGTCAAAATCATGTAATCTACGGCATCTGCATGTATGTGCCTCCAAAACTATGAATACATTCTAATGCATAAAATGTCATTTCAACCTGATGGCGTATCCAAAAATTGGTTGTAATCTGCACATAGTCAATGGGGAATGAATCACACACAGATTTAAGCAACAACAAACCAATTAATGCAATCGGCCTCAAGCCGGATTCCACAGAGCCATTAAATTTAAGTTACAGAGAATTAATGTTTGCTCACAAAATACACACAATCACTAGGGTTGGCCCATCCTATAAGCAATATAGTCTCCTAGGACTTCAACAGGCAATTTATGACAATTTCTACACTGCAGGGGTTAATGTTTTGAAGCAGAGGGAGAGGAGTGTGAACAAACAAATTAATTACAAACATGTATTGATTCTATTTTGGTGTGGCACACATTTACGTCTTTAATTCTGGGAAAGTCTAAACTGGAAGAGTGACTCTGTGAGACTGCGGAACTGCGGCCACAAAAAATAAAAAAATAAAATAAAAAATCTATGTCAAAATCATGTAATCTACGGCATCTGCATGTATGTGCCTCCAAAACTATGAATACATTCTAATGCATAAAATGTAATTTCAACCTGATGGCGTATCCAAAAATCGGTTGTAATCTGCACATAGTCAATGGGGAATGAATCACACACAGCGCAGTATTACAACATGATTTAAGCAACAACCAACCAATTAATGCAATCAGCCTCAAGCCGGATTCCTCAGAGCCATTAAATTTAAATTACAGAGAATTAATGTTTGCTCACAAAATACACACAATCACTAGGGTTGGCCCATCCTATAAGCAATATAGTCTCCTAGGACTTCAACAGGCAATTTATGACAATTTCTACACTGCAGGGGTTAATGTTTTCACAGAAGGTCTGCTATCTTTCATAGTCAAAACTAACTGGGTAAATTAAATTCTCTGATAGAGATCGACCAATTTATTGTTTTTGCAGATTAACAGCTTTTGGAACTTGGATATGAGAAAAAGAGCATTAAAGTTAAGATTAAATCAAACTTGAC
>NW_015655995.1:0-1966 GCF_001515625.1 Sinocyclocheilus rhinocerous | reverse complement strand
TTGAGTCTTGAGAACTCACTCGCGCGCTCTCATTTTCTGTGCACCGCACTATCGCGATAAGGAGAGTGACAGCTTTTAATAATTATTAAGATCGCGATAAGGAGAGTGACAGCTTTTAATAGTTAAAGGAGTTTACAAATGGGATTTTGATTTAAGACAACAGTTCTATAAACAAGTACTGCCTGATTTTGCCGTTTTATCAACGAAAATAGTTCCAAATAAAGTAACAGCTCAGCCACTGCGCATCTCTAAAAGCAAACACTGGTGTTTAATTCATTCAATGAAAGTGCGTTTTTGAACGAATCTAGTGAGTCAGTGATTCGTGATTACCCATTCATAAAGACAGTCACTTGCTTCATTCCTGGATGAATCAGCCGTTCGAACGAATCTATTGAATGAATGATTCAGTGATAAAATTTGTGACTTGCCGCCACCTGCTGGCGGTTTCAGTTTCATTTTTAGGTATAATTTCAGTTATTTAAATCATTTTATATTTCTGTATTCAAAATTTTATATTTAAAACATTAATCTCCACATTAATTTATGAATTTATATGCACTCGTGCCACCTCTGAGCCTCATTAAACGTCTGAAAATGTACCTACAAGCCAC
This sequence comes from Sinocyclocheilus rhinocerous, assembly GCF_001515625.1. Taxonomy (NCBI): domain Eukaryota; kingdom Metazoa; phylum Chordata; class Actinopteri; order Cypriniformes; family Cyprinidae; genus Sinocyclocheilus; species Sinocyclocheilus rhinocerous. Next base: position 1,355 of record NW_015655995.1, on the reverse strand, counting down.
TTTTGTGTTCTTCTGTGCACCCTCTGTAGTACAAATTAATTTTTTATTAATACTAATTTCATATGATTGGTAACTTATTTGTCTTATTCTACTTATTATATTGTTTTAAATAGAAATTTTAAAAAGGTTATAAACATACATTTTTTAATTTAACAGATGAAAATGATGCCATTAAAAAGGTAAAAAGAAAATACCCCTGTAAGTCACTTTAAGGAGTCACATGTCACCTCATATTAGGAAGGCTAATTTTTGATCATAATTTGATTATTGATCAGAAGGTTCTCCTAAATTTTTTAAATGAGGAGGACAATTGCTCCTAAAAAGAAAAGTAGCATAGAGCCATGTGTATCAGTATATTAGATCCATGCATGAGGTCTTAAAGAGACAGCAGCCTAAATAAACCTGCTGCTGTCTTTCATTATACAGTGAAGACTATCCAGTGTTATTTTACAGTTGAGTATAGATTATAGTTAGACCTAACTGAAAACATTTCTTCTTTGTTAAATAAACCTGCTGCTGTCTTTCATTATACAGGGAAGACTAACCAGTGTTATTTTACAGTTGAATAGATTATAGTTAGACCTAACTGAAAAAAATTAAGTACTGTTAATTTAATTTGTATCTTGTTATTGTTTTTGTTTGTGCTATTGATTGTCGTTAATTTATTTATTCTTATTTTATTATTTACTATTTTCTTGTCTTTTTTTAGTTAAAATAAATTAAATTCTGAGTGCACCTGATTCTTGGGTGGGGAGGGGGCGTGGTCCATGAGAAATGGTCCTGCCACCACAGCTGGAAAAAATCCTAGGAAACACTGCATACATTTAATAAAATTAGAAAAATGCATTTACAAAGGTAAAAAGAAAATGCCCCTGAAATCACTTTGAGTCAAATGTCAGCTCGTATTAGGAAGGCTAATTCTTGATCAGAATTTTTTATTATTGATTAGAAGGTGCTCCTACATTTTTTAAATTAGGAGGACAAGTGCTCGTAATTACGAGAAGAAAAAACTGCTCTTAAACTGGGTGTGTGACAGGTATGGCTGTGGAATGGGGCTTGGCTGAGGGAAAATTTTCAGTCAAAAGATTATTTATTTTTTTTGCTTTAATCCCTGTCTAAACCAATATATCAGTGGATTTTGATGTGAGACCACAACAGGGGATGGACTTTTTCACTGCAGGAAGCATTATTATGGACTCGTATGTTGGCCGGAAGCAATGGTTTAAAGTTAGAACGCATTAATGATGGATTTGTTTCTTACAAACATGCAGCTTTTCTCTTCACAAGATGTTAATTAATGCACTGTGGTCGTGGATTACTTGTGGATTATTGTGATGTTTTTATCAGCTGCTTGG
>NW_015655994.1:367803-373569 GCF_001515625.1 Sinocyclocheilus rhinocerous | reverse complement strand
AAAAAAAAATGCCAAAAATCGTCCGGATGATTAATCGGTCGGTTGACTACACGCTTTGCTTTCAGGGTGTGCTTGGTCTAACCAGATTTACCCACAAGGCAGCGGGTCGGTAGTTGGTCATGAGACGACCTTTGGGGACCACCGCAGCTCCGAGATCCCCTGTCAAGTTAGCCTGGGGCAGCAGGGCACCCAGTTACCGTGTGTAGCCACGAGGAGGCCTGACAGGAGTCTTGGTGAAGGAGAGGCTTTGTACTGGCATGGGAAGAGTTACAGACAAGTCTGCTTCCCTATTCACCACCAAAGGCTAGCCAGTAGCAGCAAGCAGTAAGCAAGAAACTAGCAAGCAGGCCAAAAAAAACCCTGCAAGCATGCATCTTCCCTCACTTACTGCAACACTGCACTTGACGCATCACATCACCCTGTGTATTACACACCTACACACAGACGGAGGCTCAGTCCGCAGAGTATCCTGATTATCCAGAGTATCCTGACCACTTGTATCAGGATGCTCTTTATTGATTATAGCTCCGCTTCAATACGGTCATCCCTCACAAACTCACCCAAAAACTGGCTCCTACACTTCCTGACTGGCAGACCGCAGTCTGTTAGGATTGGAAATAGGACCTCAGACACTGTCACAACAAACATTGGCACCCCCCATCCTCTACACACTGTTCACACATGACTGTGTTGCCTCCCTCAAGGACAACATAATACTGAAGTTCGCTGATGACACCGCAGTGATAGGACGGATCACTGGCGGGGATGAAGCGGCCTACAGGAGGGAGGTGGCCAGTCTTGTGGCATGGTGTGAGGACAACAACCTCACCCTCAACACGGACAAGACAAAGGAGAGGATATTAGACTTGAGGAAACCTCACCAGCCACTGTTTATCCAAGAGCTTGAAGTGGAGAGGGTGAGCAGCTTTAAATACCTGGGGGTTCACATCAGCGAGGACCTCACCTGGACACTCAACACCACCCAGCTGGTGAAGAAAGCACAACAGCGGCTGTACTTGCTGAGGAGGCAGAGGAAGTTTGGCATGTCACCTAAGATCCTCAACAACTTCTACAGCCGTGTAGTTGAGAGCGTCTTGACCAGCTGCATCACTGCATGGTATGGAAGCACTACTGTAAGGGACCGCAAACGTCTGCAGAGAGTAGTGAAGACTGCTGAGAAGCGCATATTTCACACATTTTCTAGAGGGACATCTATCACCATTGCACTCGTGTCTCGCACAAAAGTGCCGCATGTTAGGGCTGTGAAATTAATCGAAAAATGGTTTCGATTTCGGCCTCCAACAATTATGAAAATACAATAACAGAGATAAAACAATTATTGTGCCCCATTCTGCCCCCTTTTGCAGCGCAAAATCAGTAAAATCATGTAACGTGACTTTTGCAAAATGGGACGTGCTTGATTTATACAAGTATATTTATTCATGTTTTTAAAAGCCTGAAAGAGAACTTGCGCTGCACCTCAGAAAGATATGCGCTCAGAGACGGAACAGAATACGGACATGTAAAGTCATCTTTTAGCTCAAGGTGCATGCCTAAACGGTCAAATACACGCAAAAAAAAAAAATTGTCAATGTGCGGCACTTCGTGATTATTCATGTATACCTTTGTCGGTCAAGTAATGAATGAACAGAGTTGAGAATGAAAATACGCGTGTAATGGTAAATTGGACCCGTGCGGCTCTTAAAGTGACAGCGGGCTATTTTCCTGCTGCGACTTGTGTGCTTAATATTAATCAAACAACAAAAGAAATTCAAAATCACACTGCTCTTGCGTGAAGGACTTTCTCTTATTTCTTTCTTTTAATTGGCTAGGAAATCAGATACACTGTTGGACAACCAATAAATGATTTGTTAAATCTACTACAAACACTTTTTTCATTTTTATCACAAGGCGGCAGAATAGTTCCTGTACTGTAATAAATGCCATGTCAAGTAGCACGGATTTTGTTCATATACACTTCATTAACAGGAGATTTAAAAAAATAAATAAATAAATAAAATAAATTAAAATAAACCATATATTGTTGCAATCGTGTGTTTAGTGTCTACACATTTCCAAAGGTTTCGGCCTTTTATTCAGATCATACAGTAAGAGCTGGACGCTTTTGTCTATATTAGGAATTTCCTGGTATGTTGTAAGTTACTTCTATACAAGTCAGTCTTGCACTTTCTGCGCCCTCCGGCTTTTTGTGCGCATGCATGCATATATACACACACGTGAGAGAAGAGTTCAGATGCAAAAGCCTCCAAGTACATCTGATGTTTTTTTTTGTTTTTATTAATTAGCATTTCTTTCTGGCTACCATGTATATGTTTCTATGCAAGTACTGGTATTTCTGAATGGGTTGAGGCTGGGATTTACATTTTTAGATTTAATCATTTAGCAGACACTTTTAGATCCAAAGCGACTTACAAATGAGAATAGAAGCAATCAGACCAACGAGAGAACAACAACAGTATACAAGTACCATGACAAGTCTCAGTTAGTCTAGCACAGTACACGTAGCTAGGTTTTTTATTATTTTTTTTTATTATTATTAAATAACAGAATGGAATAGAACAGAATAGGTAAGTGCTAGTATTATTTGGTCAGGTGCTGGCGAAAAAGATGGGTCTTCAGATGTTTTTTGAAAATGGCCAAAGATTCAGCTGCTGGGATTGAGATCGGGAGGTCGTTCCAGCAGCTGGGCACAGTCCAGGAAAAGGTCCGTGAGAGTGATTTTGTGCCTCTTTGGGATGGCATCACAAGGCACCGCTCATTTGCAGAACGCAAGCTTCTGGAGGGCACAAGTTTAAACTAGTGAGTTTAGGTATATTGGTGCAGCGCCATCGGTGGTCTTGTAGGCAAGCGTCAGTACCTTGAATATGATGCGAGCGGCTACTGGCAGCCAGTGTAACCTGATGAGGAGAGGAGTAACGTGAGCTTTCTTCAGCTCACTGAAGACCACTCTCGCTTCTGCATTCTGGATCAGTTGCAGAGGCTTGATAGTGCATGCGGGAAGGCCCGCCAAGAGAGCATTACAATAGTCCAGTCTGGAGAGAACAAGAGCTTGGACAAGAAGTTGTGCATTTCACGTGTTGGTTGCAAAAGCACATTGCATAAAGCCGTGAGGCCAGCACCTGACAGCCTCAGAGTGATGCTCAATACAGCGTCAAATAGAGGCATCAGTGTGACGCCGGGCCTCGTAGCGCATCGCTGACTGACGCTGAAGACTGATTCTCCACCCCTGGACAACGCCGTGGGCGCTTCCGCAGCATATGTGCCCCAAATAAAGAAATATGCTGCCTGTTTCACAAACTCCATTAATCTTTCTTCTCCTTCTCAGTGGGATACAGACGACGCAAGCCTTGCAGGACGTATGACTGTGAACTTGAGTTCGTCTTTTAGCCGCTTCAGTGCCGCAGACCAGAAAATGGCTTGTTTACTTTTGGCTGGCATTGATTGAGGCGTTTAGCATCGAGCGGCTTAAATGAAGATGCTTTGATTGATCCAAATATCAGAGTCAGGTAATGATGCAGAAGACAATAATTGATCTGCGACATTAAAGGAATAATTCAGCCAAAAATGAGACTTCTGTCATTGTTTGCTACAGACCCGTATGCTGTAATTTCTGTGAAGAAAATTTCATTAAAAAACTTCCATATGACAGCATGATCTCCAAAAAGGACATATGTATAAGTATCCAAGCCATTTCCAAGATGCTTTGAGTGAAGAAAGTGGTGCCTTTAGATGCATCGCAGCAGATTTGATGTCTTTGACGCTGAACCTCATTGATTTTTGTGTGACAGATGAAAAATGTGACTATAAATGAGGTTTAAGAAGAGATTTATCAATGAATGACTTAGCTTTGAGTCTGTTTCTCATGCAAAGCTGTCAGATGATTTCAAGAGTCAGAATATATAGACTGCAAGACGTAGCCTATTTGAGATTTTTATGGTATATTTTGTCCTTGGCAGAATAAATCACAGTCCATTTCAGTTGTATTGAAAACAGAGGTTGTTAAATAAAAGGTTGAGAAAGTTGAGGACATTTTTAATTTTTGGAGTGAACCAGGGTTATTATTTACATTTATGCATTTTGCAGATTCTTTTATCCAAAGGAACTTACATTTCTAGCACCATGATTTACAGAAATATTATAGAATTTAATATTTGAAATAAGCTTTTTATTTTTATTTTTCAGTTTTCAGTTTTTTTAAGTTTGTCATTTTGTTTTTCATTTTTTTTAATTTCTTTTTAGATTTAATTAATTTATTTTGATTAATTTTAGTACTTTAAGTACTTTTAAGTTTGAGTTTTTCATCTAATTTGTATATTTGATATTTTTCAGCTGTATTTCAATGAACAAAAACTGTTTTTTTATATTTCAATTTAGCTTTAATTCATTTTTATTTAGGTTTTAAAGTAATTTTAATAGTTAAACTTTTAATTTTTCAGTTAATTGCCAATGAAATATTTCTCTTTTATTTCTAGTTTTAAGCTTGTTTTTCAACGAATATTTATATGTATTTTTTCAGCTTTATGTCAATTACCAAAAACGTTGTTTTTAATATTTCTATTTAGCTTTAAGTCATTTTTATTTCGGTTTTAAACTAATTTTAGTACTTAAACTTTTAATTTTAGTTTAAGTCTCCAAGGTTCCTGGCTGTCCTGGAAGGAGTTATGGTTGATGAACCCAGCTGTATAGAGCAGCTGTGATGAAACGATGGGTTTGCTGGAACCACAAGCAGTTCGGTCTTAATAACGTTAAGTTGAAGGTGATGGTCCTTCATCCAGCTAGAAATCTCTCAGACAGGCTGCAATGAGAGCAGCTACCGTTGGATCATCTGGTTGGAATGAGAAGTAGAGTTGAGTGTCCTCAGCATAGCAGTGATAAGAAAAGCCATGCTTCTGAATTACAGATTCTAGTGATGACATGTAGATGGAGAAGAGAAGTGGTCCAAGCACAGAGCCTTGAGGAACCCCAGTAGCAAGGAGTTGTGACCCCTCCAAGACACCCTGAAGGACCTATCTGAGAGGTAATGGTGCGTTCAAGTCATGTCGGATAGATCGTATTTATGAGTTGAACGCACATGAACGCCACCACAAAGTCATTATTACGAGTGGGAAACTTGAAATTATCTTTAAGCCCAGAGTTTCCGAGTTGGGGGCGTGTCAATGAGAAACATTGCGGAATCGATGGATGCAACGTCTGTAGTTGACGGTAAATTTTTGTTTAAATTGATAGTTTAGTGGGTTGTCAGTGACAAGTACTGTAGAACTGCATGTCTGACAGAGGGAGACAGAGAGATTGCCAAAGTAAAACATAAATCACAATACTTATAGGTATTAAGCAGTGACATTGTCAGGCTTTTTATTTACAAAAAATAAGCTTTTTGAATGTGGCAGGATTGTAATATAACAATTAATAACAAGTTTTTATGCGATACAGATTAAAGTGGCTTCATAAATTACTTTTTAAAAATATTAAAAACGCAAAACACACCTGATGCAAATTCTTTGCTCTTAATTTTATATAAGCAGAGTTAACAGACCCTGTTGTATTTTCTTGTAATTTATTAAAAGAAGGTACACCGCCATCTTGTGCCGACTAAACTGACTTGAACGCACCTGACGTCGTAATTACGACTTGTCAACTCGTAAAAGTACGAACGTCCCAGGAGGACTTGAACGCAGCATTAGTATAGCTACTCACTGACTCCCAGAGTGCATTGCGGCATGAATAAATTATGCAGTTGCTTTGTTT
>NW_015655994.1:355271-366895 GCF_001515625.1 Sinocyclocheilus rhinocerous | reverse complement strand
GGGGGCGTGTCAATGAGAAACATGGCGGAATCGATGGATGCAACGTCTGTAGTTGACGGTAAATTTGTTTAAATTGATAGCTGTCCTATAAACTTCTTGTTACGCAGCTAGGTAATGAAATCCAAGTAAAAAATAAAAATAAAAAAATAAAAAAAATTTAAAAAAATGCAGACCCTGTTGTATTTTCTTGTAATTTATTAAAAGGTACACCCCCATCTTGTGCAGACTAAACTGACTTGAACGCACCCGACATCGCAATTACGACTTGTCAACTCATAAGTACGAACGTCCCAGGAGGATTTGAATGCAGCATACGACTTGATCCACTGGAGGGCGGTTCCGGAGATGCCCATCTTCATGAGGGTGGACAGGAGGATCTGGTGGTTAACAGTGTCAAAAGCAGCAGACAGATCCAGCAAGATGAGTACTGAGGATTTGGAAGCTGCTCTTGCCAGTCTCAGGGCTTCAGTAACCGAGAGCAGGGCAGTCTCAGTTGAGTGGCCGCTTTTGAAGCCAGATTGGTTGCTGTCCAGGAGGTTGTTCTGTGCAAAAAACAGAGAGAGTTGGTTGAACAACTCGCTCCAGCACATTTGAAGTGAAAATACTTGATAAACATATACTATGTGTGGAGAGCAATCACTCAGTATTCTGATTCAAGATGGCTTTTAGAGGCTTTTGCATTGGAATATATATATATATATAATTGATGCGCGGATGAGCTAAAACGTCACCCGAATCCGCAGCTTCAAATAAATTATACACCCGCCATCCGCCCGCACCTGTATTTTTGTCTGATTTAGATAACCGCACCCGACCCGCACCCGATCATCACATTAGGGTTTGTACGGTCATGAAAAACCTGGAAAAGTCATTTAACAGCAATTTCCAGGGCTAGAAAGTTTTGTAAAAATAAATCAACTCAGTTTTTGAAAAGTCATGAAAATCTATTTCACAAGTCTCTGTATAATAGAATTATGTTTAATCAGATCCTGAATTTCGTTGCGGGATTGCGCATACATCGCATTACTCATTCCCACAGCTTTCGACTTTAAAATGAGGGAAATTACTGCAAACAATTATTAACTAACAGACATGAATCCTAAAAACGAATAATGTCCGAATCAATCATGACTTTTCACTTGACACGTACCTCTGACTAGGAGTAAGATTTAGTGTCAGACGTAGCACTACGCCCAGATGGAGCAACCAACCGGCCCAGGACTGCAGCGGACTGGTGCTGTAACAAATTGAAATTGTTTTTTTTTTTTATAAATTGATAATGCATACTATATACCAACAAGCAGATGAGCACCAGATTAAATCCCTACACAAAGCTGCGTGGGCAAAAAGTTCTCCAGCGGAACGGTTCACTTCTATCCGGTTTGTGAAAAGATAGGACTGTTAGAAGTTCTGCACAGCACTTGTGGATAAACACAAGTGGGCTACGGTCGCCACATTAGAGGAAGAATTTCTCATCCTTCAGGATCCAACAGTTCACTGTATACAGTTCACAGGAAAGGATTAATAAAGAGTCAATAAAAGCTGAATAGTCTCCATAAAAGTTACCTTTTTTGCCATTTAGTCCAGCATCAGAAAGTCATTCTATAATCATTGTCAGCCTCTGCTGTTTGTACTGTAAAACTATAGTACTCTGTCTATTTTGTGTGTGTGATAGAGATTAAATAAATCTCTAAATAAATAAATAAATCTCTAAATAAATAAATAAATAAATCTCTAAATAAATAAAATAAATAAAGTGCATACATGTTAAATAAATTAAACAAATAAACATTAATTGAAAAGTACACTACACAATGGGCTTCGTTTTTGGAAACCTTGTTTAGTTATCATTTATGAAGACGCACAGGACAGAAGGAACAAAGGAAAATACAATAGTTATTTCCCTGAAATGCAACTCTTGACAGTGTTGTAAATTATTAGTGTAACTCAGATTCGATTGTTGACAATTCTGGCATATTTTGGGTCGATTGGAGGCTGTAATGCACAGCTAAAGGGGCAGATCTGCTTGACTATTGGTAATGGGAACACTGCGCTGTACAGAATCAAACATTACTCGTTTACATTAGTTTTTCTGCTCATTTTATTAAACGTTAGGGAAAATCTAATAGCTTAACAGCATTGACGCTTACAAGACAACTGTGTTGTTATGAGCACTGCGCTTTACATTTAGACCATATAGGCCTAACACTTTTTAAAGTAAAAGCACAAAGAACGTTATGCTGGAAGGAAAAATACTACACTTTTACTCACAACTCGCTTTAAACCAGCATCCAGAGCTTTTAATAACTTCCGCTTGAGATTTAATGCGCATTTGGCTGATTTCACCTTGTAGAAATATTAGGTTATGAACAGTGATCTGAGAGACCGATGAATCGGCTCCAGCTACTGAAACCAAAGGCCCTCTGAAGGAGTCGCTCTGAAAACACAACCAGCGACACAAACACACTTCACTAAACCAGCCGGCACTCACACAGTTACTCGAACACAACTAACGAGAGAAATGTTACACTGTTCACCATCTTGTAACGCTTTATAATGACTCGGACACCCAACACATAACTCCAGCAGCTCTGCCTCCGAGCGCAGCACGCACTCACCTCAGCCGGCCGCCATCTTGCCGGAGCCTCTTAACCCAGAGCGCGCCGCGGGAAGCGCTTTTATACTTGTGCTGCGGGGCATCATGGGAAATGGCAGAAACCTAAACACATTTTACCTGCCAATTGCAAATGTTTTATTATGTTTTATTTAAAATAAATCTATCAAATATATCAAATGCAAGTAAAAATAATATTAAATATAAAGTGGTCGAAAAAAAACAAGGTTTGCTCGGAATCGTTCTGCGCATGCGCGATTAGCCTCATTAGGATCAGCTGTGCGCTGAGTGAAGGTAAGCAACAGTGTCTTTATTCGTCCTTTTTGCACATTAGTTGTAAAATGACACATTAGACTTGTAATTGTTCATATTTGAAGCGTTTAATAATGCCTCTTTCTTCATACGTTTGTAACATATGGTGCTGTTTGACGCCGGTCCGTGACGCACAGGTAAACTCTGAGGTAGTTTTACTGATTTAAACGGATAAACCTATCACTTTATACATGCTGTATGTTTCTCATTTTGACTAGAAGTGAGTCTAAACAGCTGTTGCCTTTCTCACACGCTCCCCCCCGCGCGTGTAGCAAATACTAATACTAATATTAGGCATGTCATTAACCAGACCTTGTTAAAACATCATGTAATGACTTTGTTTTGCAATGACCCCGTGTAGAAATACACTTTCACCGTGTGTGCCTTCGAGCTGCTCCACGGAGACTCATGCAGCACTATTCTGCAGAGAACACACACACACACACACACACACACACACACACGTGCTTTACTGCGGTTTCATCAGAGGAATGCTTTAGGAGCTGCACACCTGTAGGTTTTTTACTCGCTTTCCCACAAACAGTTACACAATTTAAATTCTATTAAAGTATATTTAAAAACAAAAAATACAGCATGTTTCACATTCTCTCTCAGTGAAGAAAGCTTCTGGAAGTCAGCAGCAGTGTTTTACTGTAGCACTACTTTAGGAGTTATTCTTACATTAATAATGTTATCATCAGTGTTTTGGACGTCTCTGTTATTGGACAGACCCGGCTCAGGTCATGATTAACACCAGCACATCTTTGGCCCGTCTGGTAATATATATATATACTGTATATAGTTAACTCAACCTGAAAACTTAACTTCAAGATCATCCTGGTAAACAAAAGCACCTCAGACTTGGGCTGGGTAATTTCTGTTCTTTATTGTACTGTGTTGTTGTTAAAATAAGAAAAAAAGATGTAAGTTGCACATAATAGGACAAATAAAATAAAATGAATATACATATGAAATTCCAGGTTTTCCAGGTTTACGTTACGTTAACAGAAATTGAATATTCAAGAGTAAATCACTGCTTGAGCAATTCAGCATTAATGCAATGTTGCACGGCTGCAGCGTGTGCTTAGATGTAAATGGCAGAAATGATAAATAAGCTGTGTATTGTGTTGAGGGATTCAAACAGGCACATTATCAGTGAGGTTAATGGAAGCAGGAGGCAGAGCTGCACACTTTTATTGACTGATGTGTTGATGTGAATCTGTTTTAGGGCGTTACACAGTCAGCTGGCGTCACTGATCTGACAATCCCTCATCAGTCCGGCACGCTTCTGTGAGGATCTCCAGCCGTCCTCTGTGTTCGTCGCTGACCGCAGCAAACGCTTCCTCAGGCGCACAGACGGCACGGATCGTTAGGAGCACGCTTATGCAAGCCGTGGTAAGTCATCCTCATAAAAACATTCACAGGTGTCAGTATATAGTGAGAAATTATGTATTTTATTTGTGAATATAGTCAATCTTTGCTCTAGAGAAATTGATGCTGTCGTCTGATGGGCTGCTCTGATACAATAAGACAAACTATAGCTTCTATATGAATAAATCCTAGCGTAAGAAAAATGTTTTAGCTAATTTCAGCTGTAGGAGAGATCAAGTTTTTACTAGGTTATTATTTAGGTTATGTCGCATAAGCCTCGTCCACTCCTGACAGCAAAATGGAAATATTTGCATGACTTTCTAACAGTTACAGATGAAGAATATACCTGTGACATGTCAGTTATGCACTGGGGAAAACGCGTCTCAAATGCATTAAACAGCACAGATATTTTCGCTGTTTGTCATGGTGGATTGATTTGATCCGTGATCGACATTAAGGGCTGCTTGAGAATAAGCGTGCACATTAAATTATCTTGACTCACTGAACCTGGGTCAAATTAGTGAGACTGCGTGAACATAAATGGTCATTTATTGAACTATATCCTCGATTGATGTGCTAGGTTATTTCAAGTCAGACTTTAATCCCTGCTTTTCTTCGTGTCTTTTATGAAACTGACCCCAGAATGAAGACAACCCAATCGTGAAGTGACAAGTGCATAAATCCCAACTTCCAAACCTTTACCTGAGAGATGCTTCAACTTTGCAATAGATCTCAAATGGAAGACATCTCCTCTAACAACAGCACCAATTTGTTTATTTAAAAAAACATAGTGAAGAGACAAAGATCACTCCAAGGTCTTTAATTTGTTTGTGTGCACTGGACCTGTGCTTCCAGAGCAGAGTAGGAATTTGCAGTGCAAACTACAATTAACACCTCAGTTTTATCCCCATTTAGCTGGATCCTTATCCATTTCTTCAATAACACAGAATGAAACCGTGGTGCCAAGCTTTACTGGAAGATAACTGTGAATCATCCGCACAAGTGATATTAAATGTATTTTTTGCAAAATGAGGGTGAAGGGAAGCACAAAGGGAAAACAATAAAGGTCCCAAAATGGACCCCTGAAGCACACCATACAAGACAGGTGCAGATGATGAGAAAAAGTGGAAAATCTCCTAAATTTACAGAAAAAAAGCCCTATTCTCAAGATAAGCAAACCACTGTAATGCAGTGCCTTGGATATACATTCAAGTCATTTAAGAAAAACGTCATGTCAGTGATATAAAATGCCACGCTCCAAATATATCGTGAATTCTTTGATTAAGAATGGGGGGAATTCCCCTCTTAGCTCTTAGGTGTCTCTCGTGAAGCAGCTTTCACACAGGAGTCCGCTTCTGATCCGTGTTGACCACAAACACAACATTTATACATTATTCTAATTTCAAATCCAAACATTGTCACTGAAAATGCTTTTTCAGCATCGCAATTATTTCTTTACACAGTACAGTAACACAATCTTTCACAGACATGTTTAAACAATAAATATAAGCAACACATTCAATGCTTTTTACTTTTGCATTTACTTCTAGATTTATATGTTAAGTTGCTCAAGCAAGTGGCAAAACATTTAAACTACTTTTCTTACGTTATCACAAACTTACCATTGACAGAAATAGTCAGCTCTACTGCCTTTCCTTTAGCATTTAAATCTTTATCACAAGCAGTCCTGCGGTTCATAAAGAGCTTTGTTTTCCTTCCTCCACGAGTGCCATCTATTATTGCCTTGTTTATCTAAAAGTGCTCTTTCCCTTTAAACCCAGCCAACAAGTCATATGTGATGACTGTGAGACGCAGTAGACTTTAATATGCATTTATGGTGTAATTACAAAATTTCTGTGTCAATCCATGTTCATATTTACTGCAAACAATGCACTGTTACCTTATTCCATCGCTTGCAGCGCAGTAATGGACTCGGTGCTGAAGCGATCTCTGCTCTGCTGCAGACGCACCGCTCCTGAACGCACCGCCGGACCGTAACGGTGTGCAGTGAACGCTTTAATCCGTTAACATGAGCGCGGAAAAAATACACACCACATACGCACTGCAAACAGTAATGTGAACCTGGCGTTATGTGTGCGCTGCGAGTGTGCGTGAGCTCAGTCTCCAGGAGAGCGCACGAGCGATGAATGATTAAACACTGGCAAGAATTAAAAAGAAACGCAATTTATAAACTTTAGTGGCGATGTGACGCTGCCTCGATTGTGCAAGTGACAATCCCTGTGTCCACTGTGCAGCATGCAGCTCGCTTATAGACAGACGCGATGCGTGGTGATTTGAAGACATTTGCAAATCCGCATTTTGAGAGAGAAAGAGAGCGCGCGCGGTGATTCACTCACGCTGTTTGTGAAATTACGTCTCACACAAGGTTTTCAAATTAGTTTATAAGTTATCAAAAGAAATATGAAGGTGAGTACCTCACATTCAGCATTATAATTATTTCACCCACGCCGGACAGAGACTGAGACGGTGCCGCTGCATGTCGTGCCAAACCTCTCACGGCAGCGTCATCAACTTGAGATCGTTTTTTGAGATCGGCCTTTTAGAGACCGCCGATCAATCATCCCAACGTGATTATCGGCCGATTGTGATCGGTAGCCCATCAATCGGAGCACCCCTAGAATCCAGAGCAAGCAACCCTCAACAGAGCTGACTCAGTGCTGCTCAATGATCTAAAACCAGACTAGAAAATATTAAAAGAATCCAAATAAGACTGAAGCTGTAAAAACACTACTTTCTCTAAAAGCTTACTAATAAAAGGCCATTTAGAGATTGGCCGATAGTTACTGCACACTACTGGATTGAGAGGAGTTTATTTTCCAACAGAAGTTGCACAATTGCATGTTTAAAACTGTCTAGAACAACACCAAAGCACTGTTAACTATAGCCATTACCATAGGACTAATAATAGAAAAAAAATAGGCTTTTTCATTTTTTATTCAAAGAATCCTGAAAATAGTAACAGGTAAAAAAAAACAAAAAACAAGCAGCCCATCAGTTTAGCCCAAAATATAAGCCCAACACTTATATTAATCAGCATAATATAATGATTTCTGAAGATCATGTGACACTGAAGACTGGAGTAATGATGCTGAAAATACAGCTTTAGATCAACTTCTGATGAACACTCATTTTTATTAGAATTTTCACATTTCTTATTTACATAATGCATATAATTTACATATAATTTCCAAACTTAGACATGACAAGGCAGCACAGCTTGAGTTAGGAGGTAAAACCTCTACTTAAACACGTGTCTGATCAGAAGGACTCGTCCACAGAGCGTGTCAGCGGCCAGCAGAGAGACTGCAGTAGAACAGATGCACACAGCTGTAGACCAACATCTGATGCCTTCAGCTGAAAACCTGCAATAAAACACAGTACAGCTCAAAAACACTCATTACAGAGCATCGCAAAACCTGCTCTTACAAAATATCATTCCAGATTCAACTTAAGACAGCATTTGTGCGCAAAATATAAAACATCACTGCATTTGATGTGCATAAATCATGCACAATTACAAATAAAACAATTTATTTTAAAATTAGCCTTTATGAATTACATGTGTAAAATGTTGTAAAATCTTTCTGATTTGACTGAATACACTATGTGATCATATTTCCTTCATGTTCATGTAAATAATACCTAAAGACACAGAGTGTGACGTATTTAATGTCAAATACATTTACATGAAATCATTTAGCAGACGCTTTAATCCAGCGTGACTTACAAACGAGGGCAATAGCAGCAGTAAAAACTAAAGAGCAACAGAACATAAGTGCTGAGAAAAGTCCCGGTTAGTCTAACCACACACGTAGCAAGCTAGAGCTAGTGTTAGAGGGTCAAGTTATTATTATATTATAACAATTACAAAGAAAACAAGTAGACAAGACAACAGAAGAATAGAGAATGCGTTAAAGGGTCATGTTTCCTTTTTTGTACTTAATTATATTCAAAATAAACATTTAATACCAGGCCTTGAACAAGTGAAACGCATTTCTCAGTTTAAAAACCACTGAGACATTAAAAAATAGCTAAAATAATTTGAATGTATAAATGACTCAATTAAAAAACAACCAAAATTAAATTTGCAAAAACTCTAGACTCTTAAGCCCATTGTCTCATAGCATTTCTGCAGAAAGACCTCATTCATCCCTGAAAAATTAATGATTAATATGAATATCTTAATGCCAAAAACCTATGAGCTCTCATAATTTCATTCTTTAATATAATATCTCATAATTTCATTCTTTAATAATTCATACAACACCTTCAAGAAGTTCATCACGAAGCACATTCACAACACCCAATCTGAGAAGTAACCGAACTGAGCTCAGGAACAAATATTCTCTCAAGTATGACAACAAATGCACACTTCAGTGATGAAATCTCTGCAGATAAACAATTAATATATAAATTAGTTCACCACATCACGACAGAAGTGTTGCAGACAAGACAACTCGCCCTTCTCCGTCATTCTTGTTCTGTTATTAAAGGTTTTATTGGATTAAATGCATGTTTCACTTGTTCAAGACGCTGCATTGATTAAATATACAGTATATCTGACATTAAATGCCCGCACTCTGTGTCTTAAGCAGCTATTTGTAACATGAATGAAATATTCACACAACAGTCAAATGCAAAAACTGCACAAGAGTTAGACATTATATTTTCTAAATTAAAGTCATCTATTCTCATTTAATCAGTTCATGCAGTATAACATCTCTTAACGTTATTTTTGTGCAACATTGCTTACTGTATTTCTTACTGTAATTTCTTATGAGCAAAAAAGATTTAAAAGTTTAGTCGCTAAATCTTGCAGACATCGATCTGATCAAAATGGCTCCGGTCTAATCAAATAGCGTCAGTATTGTGCAATCTCACCACTGATCTATTATATATATCCTCTATGGATATTCTTGTTATATATATATATATATATATATATATATGTCACATTAAAATACCAAGAACATGAATGAAAACTTGCAGCTTGTTCAGTTAAACTGACGAATAAGATTATCAGTGGCAGGCCCTTATTGAAATGATCAGGTTTTCGAACAGTCGTCAGGAAAAGAGCAGCTAAACCGTTCCATCTCTGATGAGACATTTTACAATAAATGTGCAGAAAGAACGAATGAAAAGACTGTTTCTTAGCTAACGTTAGACTCCGGTTCCTCCAGAAGTTCACACAAAACAAACACTGATTTAGACTAAATGGCTACATGTTGATAAATTTTAAACGTTCAATTGATGCTTTATTTTCCACCTAATAAGATTAACTGATCAAATAGTGAATGTTGACTCAACATTGAAGCTGCTAGGATTAGGTTACGACCAGCGGCGGGCCGTGCATTTCACACCTAGGCCTTCAGTGAGGTCCTACATTAATTAATCCACCTCTTAATACCATCAGAATGATGCCACGGCTATAGAAACCTTAATATTACACAGAAATGCAGTATAACAGGGCATTGCATCACAGACAGCTGTAACAGTGTAGCGAGAATGAACGCTATTACTAAAACTAGGAACCCAATTAACACAATTCAGCAAGTTGCCACACCTGCGCACCGCACATCATCTCTAGCTGAAGCATTAACCTAACAAACTGACACAAATATAGTCCACGCGATGTTCTTACAGACATTTATTAACTCAAATAAGATTGGTATAAAACAAATAAGGTGATTAGATGTGTTTTAACATACCCCTAGGATAAAAGCATCTGCTAAATGAATAAATGTAAATGTAGTATTTAGATTTATAGAAGTTGAATATTTTTCAGAATGCACTGAAAATCTACTGTAAAGCACTGTACGCAACATATACCGTAAGAAACCTGAGAAACAGTAATAATACTATGAAAACAAAAATGATTTACAGTGATGCTGTTTGCTAGCTTTGACCAGTGCGCTCTGACCATCCAATCAAAGGACGAGAAAATGCTGACGCTATCGTGAGCCTGCTGGATGGACCTGGTGCTGCCAACTCGAGATCTGATTGGTTAAAGCAACGTTTCATTGCCATTGATTTTAAGCCACAGACGCCTGCACTGTTGATTCTGGAGGCCTTGGCAACACGATTGCTGAAATATGATTGGTTAAAAGCTCTAATTAAAGCATACACTGTTAACATGGCCTGGACCTGTTGCCAACTGCTTTCAATTGAAAGTAGCTAAAACTGGTCGCGTCACTAGATGACATCATAATGGCTAATTCACTGATCTATATAAAGATGAATATAAATCAGTGGGCAAGATGAGAACTTAAGGTTTGTCCAAGAAGTTGCTATATTTGTGCCAAAACTTTAAAAAATGTCTCAAAAGGAGTGGGGAAGTCGCTAAATCTAGCTACAAAATAACAACACATAAATCTCTGTTTCCAAGCGCAGCACTTACCGCCGCGGGCAGCCATCTTGCTGGATCCTGTTAAGAAACCAGAGCAACTGCAGAATGAGCTTTTATACCTGTGCTGCGGTGCATCATGGGAAATGGGAGAACCCAAGTGTGGGGGAGTCACACACAGCCATAACTGTTTCTGTGATTTCTGAAACATACTCTTCAATGTTATGACATTAACCAGGCAGTAACCAGAAACTAAATTAACCAAATAACAGCCATCTATAAAAAATTTCTGCATTGTAGAGCTGTTTAATAATAATAATAATAATAAACTACCTCCCACACTTGGGTTCTCCCATTTCCCATGATGCACCGCAGCACAGGTATAAAAGCTCATTCTGCAGTTGTTCTGGTTTCTTAACAGGATCCAGCAAGATGGCTGCCAGCGGAGGTAAGTGCTGCACTTGGAAACAGAGCTCCTGGATTTATGTGTTGAGTGTCCGAGTCATAATAAAACGTTAAAAGATGGTAAAACAATATGCCTGTTGAACAGCTAACAATTTTTAGTTCCCAGAACGTTTATGGTTTGTTTTTGGTTAGCCAGGAACGTTTTCTTAACGTTCCCAGAACTAACAATGTTAGGTTTTTTTTGTATGACCTTAATGTTCCCAGAATGTCAGTTTTTGGTTCCGAAAACATTTTGTTAAGGTTTGTTTTTGGTTAGCCAGGAAAGTTTTCTTAAAGGGGTCATATGATGCGATTTCAATTTTTCCTTTCTCTTTGGAGTGTTACAAGCTCTTGTTCTAACACGCCCCCACATATCTACATCACGATGTGGGAAGAAGAAAGAAGGTGTTACTTTTATTCTCGCTGTAGTATTGTTGCCGCCGCCATGTCGTGAAGACGCTGTGTGTTTCGTTGTGAAAGGGAAATACTTTGTTTGGTCTTCCAAAAGAGGACGATATC
>NW_015655994.1:339904-355174 GCF_001515625.1 Sinocyclocheilus rhinocerous | reverse complement strand
TCAGCTCACGCTAAGCCGGGGCTTTCGCTCATGCTAGGCCGCTGTGTTTTTCGTTGTGAAAAGGGAAATACTTTGTTTGGTCTTCCAAAAGAGGACGATATCTGCTTCGTCATGCCTGGAGCTGATCCGTGCTGGTCGCTGAGGGAATACATCAACTTTGCGCTGTGCATCACCGGAGCGGCTTTCACTGTGGATGAAGCGGAGTCCAGCCCGGGGTTGTCACATGTGGTTGCCGCAAGCTGTCCAGACGCTCCTTTGTCGAATCCGTCGACCGTGCCGTAACATGGTTTTGTTTACGCGGTGCGATATGCAACGCAATGCTTAAAAACACAGTATAAGTCATTATAATCAGTAATTATGTCTCCACTGGATGCAACAAATGCCTCGTTTATAATGGGTTTTAATGTTTTTGTCTCGTCGCTCCGGCCGGACACGGCATCATCACAGTATGGTGAGGGGCGTAACATTTCTGTCACACGCTTGAGGTATTCGGCCAATCACAACGCACTAGATAGCTGGCCAATCACAGCACACCTCGCTTTTCAGACCGATGAGCTTTGTAAAAATCAACGCGTTTCAGAAAGGCGGGGCATAGAGGAGAAACAATAATGTACAGTATGTGGAAAATGTGTTTTTGGAAACTTAAACCGCATGAGACTTTAGTCTTTGCAACTTTACAGATCTTCATGCACCAAGAGCTTGTAACACTCCAAAGAGAAAGGAAAAATTGAAATCGCATCATATGACCCCTTTAAGACGTGAACAATTTAGAACGCCCTTGATCTGCTCTTTAAATGATGTTAATCAGATGTTCATACGTCTGCAAGATGTCTGGTTGATGTAGGACAGACGTCGTTTTATCATAACTTTCCCCCTTACATTATTTGTTCACATTAAGTGTTCGCGAGGGAACATTTCTAGGGGAAGTCGTGGCCTAATGGTTAGAGAGTCGGACTCATAACCCAAAGGTTGCGGGTTTGAGTCTCGTACGGCAGGGATTGTAGGTGGGGGGAGTGAATGTACATCGCTCTCTTCCACCTTCAATACCACGACTGAGGTGCCCTTGAGCAAGGCACCGACCCCCCAACTGCTCCCCGGGAGCCACAGCATAAATGGCTGCCCACTGCTCCGGGTGTGTGTTCACTGCTGTGTGCACTTTGGATGGGATAAATGCAGAGCACTAGTTCCTAGTATGGGTCACGTCACATTTGGTTAAGGTCAGTGTATAATTTGAAACTAATTGTGTCGTGCCTGCGATCTGTTTTATAATAACTTCCAAATGTGTTGTGTAGGTTGATCATGATGACTGTCACCTGTTTGTTAGCTAGCAAGCGTTGTTTACATATTTGCAAATAAATGGAGACTTGGTGAGCATTAGAGACTTTCAAAAACAGCTCAAGATCCCAATCATTCCAAGCTTTTGACAGGTAGCGTGTAAACATGCACACGTGTTAGCACACAAACAGAGGTTGTTTACATCTTGTTAGTAGTTGTAGGTTTGACCATTTCAGTGATTCTTACCATTCTCTGCATAAACCCTGGGTCTGATCTTCTTTGTTCCAGTCTGTCTCGGTCTGCAGTAGATACTAGAGGAAAGACACCACCCTCTTCTGTGTTTGGGGTACAACACTAGAGACTGGACCAATGAAGTCAGATGGGTGATCTTCTCTAGTGTTTCCAGAATTACCCTTTCTACAGCTGCAAAACAGAAATGATGCATTTTGCAGCTTATTTAAACCGATAAATAACATGTGTGTACATAGATTTGGTATGGAACTCAAGACTGGATTTTCCTCTCACACCAGAAGTACCTGTAAGTATAAATTCACTGTAAGGTTTTAAATGTTAGATGTAGTGTCACATGCATCTGCCTTGATGGGTGTTATCAAAAACCTGTCACATTATTTACGTTAAAATGTTTAC
Source organism: Sinocyclocheilus rhinocerous (assembly GCF_001515625.1). Lineage (NCBI taxonomy): Eukaryota > Metazoa > Chordata > Actinopteri > Cypriniformes > Cyprinidae > Sinocyclocheilus > Sinocyclocheilus rhinocerous. The sequence continues at coordinate 353,251 of NW_015655994.1, read as the reverse complement.
CATTTTAAATGATCTCGCCAATATAATGTTTCACATCCTCCATACAGTTTAATTCATGTTTGACCCGCCACTGATGGATCATCTGTTCACCTTCAACAGGTACATTATAACGTAATATCTTAGCATTAAATTGAACAAATATTCTCCTGTGATGCATCATTTTGGTTCTGTAAATGTGTTTGATGTTGCCTGATAACCAAGTCTGATATAGATGATTGTTTGCTCCTTTCTGTTGCTGGCGTCCTTTATCAGTGTCCTATGCTGTTTTGTGAAGCTCGCGATGCTTTTTATCACTCTACTGTTCCACGCCATTGACTTACTGACGTCTTACTGCAGGCGACATGGAAATATGGAGGAGACACTCTCATGCTGAAGCAATTGCAGATTAAAGTGAGTAAAAGAATGAGAAAACTAAGCAACTGAGAAATGTCCTGTGCAACACTATTTTATTGATAAAGTTGCGGTTTGACAAAATGGCACAAGCGTATGAAAACAGTGATGACAGCTTGCATTTAAAATGTAAACCTGCAGAAATCACAAATCTCAAACTCAAGCATAATAAATGACTGGGCATGCAAGTTATCACGTTTAAAATGTAGATACATGTTCATTTGCCTTTTGTATAGAACATATATTTTAAGATTTCTATAGAGATTGTTATTTACAGTTGTGGTATGAATAAAAAAAAACAGCTCAGAAGCACCTGCAGCACAAGAATTTTACTTTTTCTAATATTCTGTCTCAAGTAATATGACACTTAGTTCTGTGTAGTATTTCTGCATTCCAGTATCCCTCTACTAATATTACAATTTATAAAAAATGAATAGATGATTTATTAATTGGTGTTTACTTGGTCATGTGCCATGGTTTTTGGACCCTCGTTATTGCCCTATTTTATTATCAAATTATCACTTTTCAAAATGTATGTAATTCCAAAGAACAAGTTTTTTTTTTTTATTGTTTTTTGTAAATGAAAATTAACAAGTAATGAGTATTTAAAAAATTTAAAAAAACTGCTTAGTATTGTAATATTTCACAGTATTACTGTTTCTGTTATATTTTTCATAAATTTTATATATTTGCAAATAAATGGAGGCTTGGTGAGCATTAGAGACTTTCAAAAACATCTCAAGATCCTAATCATGCCAAGCTTTTGACAGGTAGCGTGTAAACATGCACACGTGTTAGCACACAAACAGAGGTTGTTTACATCTTGTTAGTAGTTGTAGGTTTGACCATTTCAGTGATTCTTACCATTCTCTGCATAAACCCTGGGTCTGATCTTCTTTGTTCCAGTCTGTCTCGGTCTGCAGTAGATGCTAGAGGAAAGACACCACCCTCTTCTGTGTTTGGGGTACAACACTAGAGACTGGACCAATGAAGTCAGATGGGTGATCTTCTCTAGTGTTTCCAGAATTACCCTTTCTACAGCTGCAAAACAGAAATGATGCATTTTGCAGCTTATTTAAACCGATAAATAACATGTGTGTACATAGATTTGGTATGGAACTCAAGACTGGATTTTCCTCTCACACCAGAAGTACCTGTAAGTATAAATTCACTGTAAGGTTTTAAATGTTAGATGTAGTGTCACATGCATCTGCCTTGATGGGTGTTATCAAAAACCTGTCACATTATTTACGTTAAAATGTTTACCATTTTAAATGATCTCGCCAATATAATGTTTCAATGCTTCCCCCCCTCCCCCCCGTATTTTAAAGAGACACACTGGAGCTCAAAGGAGCTCACACTGGAGTTTGTAAGTAAAAACTTAAAGTAAGTTAGTGATGGTTTTCATAGCATCGTTTAAAAAAATAAATAAATAAATAAATATTTGGTAACTTACTCTGGGCTCTTCCTTGGTGGTCCCCTGAGGGTGTCAGGACAGAGAAGGTGTGCTCTACTGATTGAACACAGCATATTATGTTATTCAGTTTTAGATTGTGTGAAGGGCTGTGAATGAAGTGTTTTCTCCTCCTTGTTCTAATTAATGCTCTTGTGCGTTGTGTCAGGTGGATGAGCCTCCAGCCGTCTCCGTGATGGTCTGCCTGAGAGACTAGAGCTGAGAAAGATGGAGAGGGTAAGATTTGCTCGTTACATTTGCAAATTAACAAACGAAGGCCTGCTACGCATCACGATACGATTTGATATCGATTTTCATACCCACCGATACGATATCTGCCAATACCTCAAAAAATTCTACAATACGATTACGATATGATTCAGGAGTATATTGATCGATTTATCGATATTATATATATATATATATATATATACACCTATTTTACATAAGCGGTTACATTTTTTTATATAATAATGTATAACATGAACATTTATCTGAAATTTGCACATTTACCCCTATTGGGATATTCACAACAAAAAATACTCTGCAGTCTGTAACTTTTTTTTATTTTTATTTTTTTCCAAAATGTACAAAACTTATAGAATAAGAGATTACATCATGAATCCATTTTGCAAACCCTGTTTTGGCTTGTCCTGAATCACTACGGTACACCTATAATAAGTGTGTATATTCGGACTATTTCAGACTGGTTCTGGTAGGACCCGCTGCGGAGTAGCCCAGTACCTGCGTGATTCCTCATAGACATAAACAGAGAAGTATCTCCGGCTGCAATGTTCTTCTGCAAGACGCATGCAGCTCTGTTTATTAACCGCTAGAGCGCCAAACGTTACGGACTGCAGGTTTAAATAATAAAGAAAAATAAATAATTGGAAAAATCAAGTCACACATGAGATCAGTAATCTTATGACCTGACGAGAGTCAAGAAACTCTTTTAGGCTGTGTGAAAATGTGCAATGTGATAAATGTACTAGTGTAAACCGTCATTAGGAAACAACAATGGATCTGTGAGGGCTGTCAAATTTTAACATTTACTTAAGTGGATTTATGTGCATTTAACTTACTCTGGGCGGTTCCTTGGTGGTCCCCTGAGGATCTCAGGACAGATAATGTGTGCTCTGTGAATTGAACACAAAATAGTTCTTCAGTTTTAGATTTATTTAAATGCTGTGAATGTGTTTCAGATTTCCTTTATCCCTGATTATGCTCTTTTAGCTTGTGTTAGGTTGATCCACACACCAGCCGTCTCCGTGATGCTCTCTGAGACATACGCTCTGGAGCGGAGAAAGGTGGAGGAGGGGAGTTGCTCTTGTAATTGAGGTTTGTTCCTCCATTGACAGGGCATTTCCCCATAGCTTGCAATCTTCAAAATGATAATATCATAATTGTAAAAGTAATGTATATGAATAGAGCAGTTTAATCCTAGTCTTCTGAAGAGAAACAATCATATAAATATTGGTCAGTGCTGCAATGATGTACATCAAATATGATGATCTCAGATGTGCTTGTTCTCATGTCAACCAAGTACAGTTGGCTTTCCATGGTTCTTGTGCATTATGTGCGCTGATCAGTGGGTAATATCGGGTTACATCTGAGTTAATAAAATCAAAATGTGTATAAAGGTAGACTTAAAATTATATTCAAAATCGATGATTTACTCTTCCCCGAGTCGTGCAGGATTCTTGCTCTGTCGAGTCTCTGGCTGTGGTGCCTCCAGTGTCCTAACGCTCTTCAGCAGCCTCTGAAGTCTCTGTATGCTGGCCGCCAGGATAGCCTTCTGCATACCAGCACTGCTGGTCCCTTCTCCCTCCAACTACACGATTAGGTTTTTTTTTTTTTTTTAAGCTGCAAGCCTGAAACCCGTATTGTTTATTATCTCGGATGAATTTTCAACTATGTAATTGAAATGCATGAACTATGAAACAAACAGTCCTGATAAAGAGCTACTCGGTATGTAAAAGAGGAATTTAAACCAATTGATTGTGATCGGGGACAAGAAAAGTTTGCTCTCTATTTCCTCAAACTTTCAGAAATCGACTGTTGTTGCGAGCTTGTCCACTAAATGAATGCCACGTGTAGAGGATGGTAGTCTGAAAGTATTCCTGGTGGTTGAAATGGTACAATTGAAGTTTAATATATCACAGAATATCAGCCCTACGTTATATAGGAAATCTCAACCGCTTGGTTATGTTGTCATAATGTAAACTGTACCAGCTCTAAACTGCTAAAAGTGGTTAACTAGACATTGAAATCACGAAACTCTGTAAAGCTGCTTTGAAACTGTGTTTTGAAACATTCTTTACAAATGAGTTGACTGATAAATAAGTAAAGTGTTTGTGCATCTTGCTCCGATAAGAGTTGTCGGACAGGTAATGCTCACGCGACCGTTCAGATTAATTTAATAGACTTTAGTCAGGGTAGTGTCTTTATTTATTTTTGACAAGAGTGAAAACAAGGCTGTGAAGGACAGGAGTACAGTTTTCAATGGATTGTAGTGTTTAACCACATGCCAACTTTTTAAGGTTGTGAGAAAATCAGCACAAATTGTAGGAATAATGACTACAGGTTAAAATCTAGAGCTAGTATGAAATGTTAGTTGCAGCCGAGTTTACTCCCATGCTGTGATATATTTCTGAGTGAAATTAGTTTTTGAACATGGAAAGAAATGCTTGGTTTTTATCCGTTGGGTCTTGATTGGATTGTGAGAAGTGGGCATTGCATGTGGAAAACAAAACAACCCTGAGTTCTGTGTTATTCCTCCTCAAATGTATGATTTGCAGCAAGTGTTTTAACAGACTGTTTGTTCTTCATCAGCAGAGAGTGCTGCTCGATGAGAGAGAGAGAGGAGAGACGGATGAGGAGGGAGAAGAGAGAAGGACAATAACGAGAGAAAGGAGTTTGGGTGGACGGGGAGAGAGGAGGGGTATTTTTTTATTATTATGGTTGATTTGGTTCATCGAAGGTCAGCAGCAAAGACACTGGTTAATAAAATGGTATTAAATACAGAGTATATTTGTGTTATTTAACATTTAATTATTGCAGGTTTGTATAATGAGTTTGCGTTTCACTGTTTTTAATGTAGAGGACTACTGTGTTTGTGTGCAGCGAGATGAGTAAACACATGTTCATATTTAGTCTAGAACTACAGTTACAGTAAGATCATGTTCAAACACAACGCTCTGCACTTACTCCTGATTTCTGTCACCATGGCAACACCAGAGCTGTCACTCAATACATGGAAACAAAGTAACTGGAGCTACTTATTTGAAAAAGTAACTGATATTTTCTTGTACATTTAAAAGTAATGCGTTACTTTACTAGTTACTTGAAAAGTAATCTGGTTGTGTAACTTACATTACTAGTAATGTATTACCCACAACACTGCATACACAGATGTGGTGATCATGTTGTTTCTATGTGTGAACATAGTGGTATTTAGTCTAATGTCTTTTTTTCTGAGGCTCTCCCTTGATGGACCACAGGAGGGCGCCTCGAACACAGTGAACACACTTCTCTGAGTGTGTGTACAGGTTTATATATCCTGGTGGGGGACTTAAACCTGAATACACACAGACTCCTGTGTGTGTGTGTCTCTTCACTGGTGTATTCAGACACGCGCACGCACACACAGGTATTCCTATCATTATGGGTTCATTTCATAGGCGTAATAGTTTTTCTAATGTACAAACTGTATTTTCTATCCCCTTACCCTAACCCAACACCTAAACCTACACCTCACACTAAAGTATAGGCATTTTTAGAAACGCTTGTTTCCTCATGGAGACCTAAAAATGTCCTCACATTTGGTCCTCATAACGTAGGGAATACCAGTACACACACAAAGATTAATTGAACTAAAAGTTGAAATGCTCATTTATTGACTCACATAATTTTAAGACATTATTCTGTGGAACATGAGATGTTTAGTCAAATGTTCATGCTGCTTTTATCCCTCACATTACAAGCAGACAGTGTCTGGACAGTGCACTTTTTTTTTTCATGACGTTATGCAATCGTTGTGTTATTATTTTTGAGAGCATCAGTTTCTACTGAATATGTACAATAACATCATTTTCATGTTTGAGTGAGCTGTTCTCTTCACGTCCTTCCTAAAAGAGTTTATGGATTGTCCCATGATGAGATGTTTTTCTCAGGTGATCTGTATGGTTCCCCCTCAGTGTGGATTCACCCAGCATGGGTGTGATGGAGGTTTTTAATCTAGAGTGTGTCTGCCTCCCGAACAGTGTTTGGTAGATTGTTCCTGGGTTTGGGAGCTAGATATAAAAAGGATCTGCCACTAGGTATTCTAGGTATTATCAGATGGCCAGAGTTTTGAGATTGCAGCGGACGTCTATAATGTGATATGAGCTTGCTCCGGTATTGAGGAGCTAAACCATTCAGGGCTTTATGAGTAATTAACAAGTACCGGACCGACCGATGTCTAAACACCCATGTCTTATTCCCCTCAGAACTCCAAGCCACCACAATGCAAGAGGGAGACGTTTGCCCATAAAGACAGCATTTTAATGCCAGTGTGCTTTATATGCACTTGCATGTAATTGAGGCGGGAAATGTATGTGTGTAGCTGGGGAAGGAATAGCCCAGGTATGATTGGCTGATGTCATGCCAGCCTGTGAGCCTATCAGAGTTCCTGCTCCTTTGTGATTGGTTGATAGGACTTAAACCATATTAACCAATCAGTGCTGGCATTGAGAATATAAAAAGGGAAGGGTTTGATTGCTCAGGATGCATCCTTGGTACTGGACCCTTGTGGAAGCACGTCATTATGAACAAGGGATAGGGGTCGGTGCGTCCACCTTTTGGAGTAGATTGTTCTGTTGTGGTATGAAAGTGAGAATTTTGTATTTTTTAATGTTTTGAAGTTTGTACCAGTTAACCGTTTTGTCATTTAGGAGTAGAACCTTTTGAAGCGGGGGTTGCAGTCTTTTAGCGTGTCCACATAGTGCGGTGCTTAAAGGTGGGGTAAGTGATTTCTGGCAGCCAATGTTATTTCAAATCACCAAAACAAACACGCCCCTAACCTAAAAGGGCCTCGCCCCTATTTTGATAGCTCCGCCCCACACATGTACATAACCCGGGCAACAATTAGTTGTGAATTTAACAAAGCAAAACCAATGTTACACCGTGTCTACACCGGACGCGAGTGGCGCAGCGCAACAAGATGCTATAGAACTCCCTATAATCAGTGATGCTGTCTACACTGGATGCGGCACGACAAATCCCCCACAGAAAACTGCTGCGGTGTTCTATTTATGACGTATTGACAAATTTCAAATTATTATTTTTTTTATCGCGTCCACTGTGGAGACAGATTTATCGTCATTTAAAAAAATAAAAATGCATATCCCACCTTTAACCAATTGTATTGCTTTCACAACTAAAGTCTGTCTACACTGGACGCGTCTGGTGCAGACACGGTGTTACTCACCTATCGAGAAGAAACAAAGCAACCTCGGCGTCCGATCGCAGGCCTTCCGCTCCTTGAGTTCTCTCCAGCACTGGAAAGCTGATACGATATTTACACGAGTCCTACTTCTTGCCTTATCGTAAGCCTTTTGTTCCGCAGACGCTTTCCTCTTTTGCTTTTTATCAGTCATCTCTATCTTTCTGTCGCTCGGCTCGCTAATGTCCGTCCTGTGCCCTGAACTCTCTCTCCTCCACATCATGAGTAGACACGCCCCTTACTGCTGATTGGCTACAAGTTTTTGGTACTCGGCCCGACTCAGTTTTCTAAAGTGTTTTTGAAAAAATACATACCCCACCTTTAACCAATTGTATTGCTTTCACCACTGTGTGGTGTGGGTATGGTGTGAGGTGAAAATCCAAAAGGCCCCCGCTGGCCATTTCTCTCCTACTGGTTATTTCTGTAACTGGTAGAGTTGTGTATTTGGTTTGTGATTTAAGATCTTGTGAACAAAAACAAATGTTAAATTTAATGTCTCATTTTTGTGTATATAAATAAACTGCTTAATGTTTATACCTTGTCCATGTCTCCATGCTCACCCTGCCTTTGGTAATGAACCTGTGTGCCCTTGCATAGGGCTGTTGTGTTCCGGTATATTTCGGGTGCGTGCTCGACTATAGGATCTGTCTGTTGTTATTGGTTACTTCCCCGACCTGACCACTTTGCCACATGTGGAAACATTCAGGAGCTGGTTTTCCACCCCTGCCCCGTGAATTTTATAAATACAATAGCTTCGATTCTAAAACCTATTATACAGTCAAAAGTTTACATGCAGCTTGCAGAATCTGCAAAATGTTAATTATTTTACCGAAATAAGAGGGATCATACAAAATTCATGTTATTGTTTTAGTACGGACCAGAATAAGATATTTCACATAAGATGTTCACATATAGTCCACAAGAGAAAATAAGTTGAATTTATAAAAATGACCCCATTCAAAAGTTTACACCCCCTTGGTTCTTAATACTGTGTTGTTAGCTGAATAATCCACAGCTGTGTTTATTTGTTTAGTGATAGTTGTTTGAGTCCCTTGTTTGTCCTGAACAGTTAAACTGCCTGCTGTTTTAGCTAGGCTCCCACAAATTCTTTGGTTTTACAGCATTTTTGTGTATTTGAACCCTTTCCAACAATGACTGTATGATTTTGAGATTCATCTTTTCACACTGAGGACAACTGAGGGACTCATATGCAGCTATTACAGACGGTTCAGATGCTCTCTGATGCTCCAGAAGGAGAAACCATGTATTAAGGGCCGGGGGTGAAAACTTTTGAACAGAATGGAGATGTACATTTTTCTTAATTCGCCTGATACAGAAGATACTTGCATGTTTCCCAGAAGACAAAATGTTAAATTTGCCCTGATCTTCAAATTCAAAAAGTTCTCACACCCCCGGCTCTTAATGCGTTGTTTCCTTCTGGAGCATCAGCGAGTGTTTGGACCTTCTGTAAAGACTTGCAGTGTAAATGCAGCCTAAGTCAACTTTCAGTGACCCGGGCCATATGCCCAAAAGGGAAGGAGGGGGATTAAAGACTGTTGAAGGAGCAGTTGAGCAAATGGTTTTCTTTGAGATCTTCTCTTCAGATTAGAAAGTTTATTGTTTTGCTGCATGGCATCCGTTTTGTGAGGTATCATTTCGGGTCTTACTCCGGTCATGGCTAACGTTCTCCAGTTACTAGAAATGACTGACTTTTCATCATGTCTAACCACTGATACTTATTGCCCAACTTGAAAAGAATGATAGAATTAAGTTAAAGGGAAATAATTGTGAGAAATTTCTAAAATGTTTACATTGAGGCGGATTGCCGGCAACAGCAGTGCAATATTTTTACAATGATCTTTCCTGTATGTGTAGAAAACTAGGCCGAGGTTTTGCTAAAATGAACATCAACAGTGGCCTATTTCCTCATTCGTATGGGATGAAATTTTAGCCAAGTATAGATGGTTTTCATTTAGAATTTATAGTCTGATTTTGTCAACGGTGCGATGCAGTATTGAGTTGTTTTGCTGCAGTTCATCCAGTTCAAAAACAATTACGACCCAGAGAGACCGATTCACACAATGAAGACTAGGAGTCAGAACGGTGTTTCAGTCCATTGAGAAAGTGAGTTTACTGAAGACCAAGTTCTCCACATTTCTGAAGGGACATTTGAACCCAAAACTTGAAATAAGAAACACTAATAGGCATAAGTGAAAACAACTGATGTCCTTTCTATGATTCTGACTGGTCACAAGCTACAGTATGTTCCAGATATGGAATTGTTTTGCACTAATGAATGAACAAGGGTGTGAAATACTGGAGTAATTTTACTTGATTACTGAACCTAAGTATTATTAACTTATAAATTAATAACAATATAAAAATTAATATTTTAATGATTTTATATTCCCTATTATTATGCATTTGACAAATACCTTTTATCTGCAAGCTTATGTTTTCTGAAAGTATCATTCATAAAGTATTGTTTATTCAGAACCACAGTTAATCATCGTTGTTGGATCGTAATGCTGAGTTGTATTCACATTTAGGAATGAAAAATGATTCCAATAACGGTCACTGACCTCTAGTGGTGAGAAGGCAGTTCTACCAGCATGGACTTACAATAATTGGCACATTTGCGGCAGACTTCAAAAACTGCTCCACTCTGAGACACTTTCAGAAGTATGTGCAGAAGCCCCGTCCTGTTCGGCGTTTGGATGGTTGAGACTGTAAAGACTCGTTATGATGGATGGGAAATCACACTAGAGCTCCTCAGAGAAAACAAAGAGCGAAACGCACATCTCACGTGTTCCCTTTGCCATCAATCCTTCAGATGCTGCAGGAGACAAATGGCCACAATCTATTTTTATTAACATTAAGAAGGCTCAAGCAAACAGCTGTAAAGGGTGACATTTTCCAGAGCTTATAAGGTCTGCTGGCCTCTGGGTCTCATGAGTAAGCCCTGTGTTATTCCTGAAGAGTCTCACTTCTGCCAGGAGAAGATTCAGGGTCTTGAAGGAAACGGAAGAAATGTTGCTCCCTGTTGCTGCTATAATTGAACACATCTTAATTTAACCCCTCGCTGAAGGACAAACCCGTGTCATCGTCTATTGCGTTCACCTTTTGTGACTCTTTTGTGGTACTCTGAGACATGCACCACTCTTTTGCCTTGTAAAAGTGCATGCTCGTGTGCAGTCTGACGGGAATATGCATGATGATTTTCTGTGAAGAGAAAAAAGAATTTGGAACTTTGGACAAACCAAACATTTCAGACAAATCGATCAGATGTCACCACAGCAGGATTTCTTTCTGTCAGGGAACTATATCAGACCAATCCGTTCGTATTTGGTTCGAGCTGCCGGTTCTCTCAACAGACACACACAGTGAAAAAAGCATCAGTACCTTCTTTGATATGACTTATTAATAAAAATGCTTGAGCTGCATAAGTGCTGCAACTGTACAGCAGAAGCATGCAGACGCTCCACCACAGCTGAACCAGAACACCCCGTCCCAACAAACCATATAAGGAACGCCTGATCCTATACCAATCTACACCATGCTCTTTCTTTAAGCAGTTCACCGCGTTCCAGTAGCGATGGCGAGTTTATGCTTGTATCTTGATATTCATGAGGATGTTGAGCACTCAACTCTACTCCTTTAGGCTTCTTATGATATCAGGTGGTTAAGCTCAAAGCATCTGAACAAACCATTACAGAGAACATCAATGCTGTTTATTTAGATTGCATTCCATCTCGCACCACAAACCATCTTCATTAATATGACTTAGGCCTATTTATAAATGCGCCCAGCTTGCAGATGTCTTGAAACTGTACACCAGAGCCATCTGACAGCTCCTCCACGGCCGTGCCTGCATTGGTGGAGTGCCAGCTGGATTAGCCGAGGAGCAGCGTCTGATTCCCATTCCCCCTCAGCCAAATGTATAGGATATTCACTCTATACGTTCTTGTAGGTGTTCTTCAAAGCTGGTCTGTTGGGTACTCTTGAGGAGATGAGGGATGATAAACTAGCACATCTGGTTACCATGACTCAGGCTTTGTGCCGTGGATACGTCATGAGGAAGGAGTTTGTCAAAATGATGGAAAGGAGGTACAATGAACTTACAAAACTGTCTGGAACAACTCTTTTTGTATCACAGAGTGATAATGACTGATTAACTGATTACATTTTACACAGAGTCAATTTATTCCATCCAATACAACATCCGCTCATTCATGAATGTCAAACATTGGCCATGGATGAAGCTCTACTTCAAGATCAAGCCTCTTCTGAAGAGTGCAGAGACTGAGAAAGAAATGGTGGCGATGAAGGAAAACTTTGAGAAGATGAAAGAAGATTTAACAAAGGCATTATCTAAAAAGAAGGAACTTGAGGAGAAAATGGTGTCACTTCTTCAGGAGAAAAACGATCTTCAACTGCAAGTAGCTTCTGTGAGTATTTCAGCTCTTATTGATCCTAATATGGATCCTACAGCTATGAAAATAAATCATTAACTACATCCATGTCAATGAACAGGAATCTGAAAACCTCTCTGATGCTGAGGAGAGATGTGAAGGGCTCATCAAAAGCAAGATCCAGCTCGAGGCCAAACTCAAAGAGACAAGCGAGAGACTGGAGGATGAGGAGGAAATCAATGCTGAACTGACTGCCAAGAAGAGGAAACTGGAGGATGAATGCTCTGAGCTGAAAAAAGACATTGATGACCTGGAGCTCACCTTGGCAAAAGTGGAGAAGGAGAAACATGCAACAGAAAATAAGGTCAATATTCTTCTCACATCTTGTTCACACTTCTGAGTTCAGGCTCTTGAGAATAAAACCAGTAAACAATGTTTCCATTTAGGTGAAAAACCTGACGGAGGAGATGGCCTCTCAGGATGAGAGCATTGCCAAGCTGACCAAAGAGAAGAAAGCCCTCCAAGAGGCACACCAGCAGACTCTTGATGACCTTCAGGCAGAGGAAGACAAAGTCAACACTCTGACTAAATCTAAGACAAAGCTTGAGCAGCAAGTTGACGATGTAAGATGTTTAGCATGAGAATAAGACCATAAAACTATAAGAAAAAAATATTGCTCTATACCAGATTTTAATGCTCCAGTTTCTGTCACAATAGCTTGAGGGCTCACTGGAGCAAGAGAAGAAGCTCCGTATGGACCTTGAGAGAGCCAAGAGGAAGCTTGAGGGTGATCTGAAACTGGCCCAGGAGTCCATAATGGACCTGGAGAATGAGAAACAGCAATCAGATGAGAAGATCAAAAAGTGAGTGGATGTCAACCTTCCCACGATTACACATTTGACAAAACCGTATTTTGCACATTTTACAAAACACTACTTTCAAAACAGGAGGGACTTTGAGATAAGTCAGCTTCTCAGCAAGATTGAGGATGAACAGTCTTTGGGAGCACAGCTTCAGAAGAAGATCAAAGAACTTCAGGTAATGCTGACCATAATCTTTTCTATGTGAAACTGTGAAGTTGCTGGGCAAATCCACATTACAAAGATCACAGCCGTCAGCTATAGTATCACATCAGATAGCTTTCTACAGATCCCCTGAGGAACAATTCCACTCATTCTCTACTATAGGAGAGGAAGAATTGTATAAACTTGTTAAATCATCTAAACCATCAACATGTATGTTAGACCCTATTCCATCTAAGCTCCTAAAAGAGGTGCTTCCAGAAGTCATAGATCCTCTTCTGACTATTATTAATTCATCATTGTCATTAGGATACGTCCCAAAAACCTTCAAACTGGCTGTTATTAAACCTCTCATCAAAAAACCACAACTTGACCCCAAAGAACTAATTAATTACAGACCGATCTCGAATCTCACTTTTCTATCCAAGATACTAGAAAAGATAGTATCCTCACAATTATATTCCTTCTTAGAGAAAAATGGTATCTGTGAGCATTTCCAGTCAGGATTTAGACCGTATCATAGCACCGAGACTGCTCTCATTAGAGTTACAAATGACCTGCTCTTATCATCTGATCATGGTTGTATCT
>NW_015655994.1:334722-338002 GCF_001515625.1 Sinocyclocheilus rhinocerous | reverse complement strand
GCCCCCGAGTTTAGCCCAGTGAGGGCTCCTGCCCCCGAGTTTAGCCCAGTGAGGGCTCCTGTCCCTGAGTTTAGCCCAAGGAGGACTCCTGTCCCCATGTTTAGCCCAAGGAGGGCTCCAGTCCCTGAATCCAGTCCAGATCGCACTCCTGTGCCCGCGCCTCCAGAGCGCCCTCCAGAGCCCGCTCCTCGAAAGCACCCTCCAGAGCGCCCTCATGACCCCGTTCCTGCCAAGATGCCCGTAATTCTCCCCAGGTATTTTTTGGGGTGGGGGTTGTGGGGCTCCGGCCGTAGAGGCTGCCCCGCCATGGCCTCCTGAACTGTATACTCCGTCATGGCTTCCTGAGCTCCCTACTCCGCCATGGCCTCCTGAACTGTATACTCCGCCATGGCCTCCCGAGCTCCCTACTCCGCCATGGCCCCCTGAGTTCCCTGCTCTGCCATGGCCTCCTGAACTGCCTGCTCCGCCATGGCCTCTTGAGCTCCCGGCTCCGCCATGGCCCCCTGAGTTCCCTGCTCCGCCATGGCCTCGTGAGCTCCCGGCTCTGCCATGGTTCCCCGGGCTCCCTGATCCGCCATGGCTTCCCGAGCTGCCTGCTCCGCCATGGTGCCCGGATCTGGTACTGCCTTGGAGGCGTCCCGGTTCCATATGAGTCTGTCCTGAGGGACCTCCAAGGCGCCCCCCTCGCCTTCCAGAGGGGGGCGTTATGTTAGACTCTGTTTCTGTCGTGTGTGTGTGTTTTGCTCCCCATCTGCCTTCCTTGCCCTTTATTTGGTATTCTTCCTGTTCCTGCTCCCTGATTGTTTCTAATTTGAGTCCAGGTGTTCCCCGTTTAGTTCGTATTGTTCCCAGGTGTGTCCCATTAGTTTCTGTGCATTTAAACCCTGTGTTTCCCAGTGTTTCCCGTCTGCTGTTAAATGTCATGTTGTCTGCTTGATGTCTCCAGTGTTCCCTGTGTTCTGAATGTTACCCTCATTAAACCCTTTTCATTTGTATTGCTCCTCGTCTCCTCGCTCCTTCATTCCAGTGCTCTCTTGAGTGAAACGTGACATCGACTGAGCCTGGTTTCTCCCAAGGTTTTTTTCTCCATTCTGTCACCGATGGAGTTTTGGTTCCTTGCCGCTGTCGCCTCTGGCTTGCTTAGTTGGGGACACTTCATTTCCGGCGATATCGTTGACTTGATTGCAAAGATACTATTTAAACTGAACTTAGCTGGATGATGACATCACTGAATTCAATGATGAACTGCCTTTAACTGAAAAATGAGTGTTTACTATTGTCATTTTGCATTATTGACACACTATTTTCCTAATTAATGCTGTTCAGTTGCTTTGACACAATCTGTATTGTTAAAAGCGCTATATAAATAAAGGTGACTTGACTTGACTTGACTAAAGAATTAATTCTTTCTTTATTTAGGCCCGTATCGAGGAGCTGGAAGAGGAAATTGAGGCAGAGTGAGCTGCTCGTGCTAAAGTGGAGAAGCAGAGAGCTGATCTCTCCAGGGAACTTGAAGAGATCAGTGAGAGGCTTGAGGAAGCTGGTGGTGCCACTGCTGCCCAGATTGAGATGAACAAGAAGCGTGAAGCTGAATTCCAGAAGTTGCGTCGTGATCTGGAAGTCTACCTTGCAGCATGAAGCTACAGCTGCAGCTCTCCGAAAGAAGCAGGCAGACAGTGTGGCTGAACTCGGAGAACAGATCGACAACCTCCAGCGGGTCAAGCAGAAGCTGGAGAAGGAGAAGAGTGAATACAAGATGGAGATTGATGACTTGACAAACAACATGGAGGCTGTGGCTAAAGCAAAGGTAATATCACTAGAGGATAATTCAATTCAAACGCATCTTTAAAAACATCTGTATATAATCTTGGATTTCTTTAGGCTAATTTAGAGAAGATGTGCCGTACTCTGGAAGACCAGCTGAGTGAAATCAAGACCAAGAGTGATGAAAATATTCGTCAGTTGAATGACATGAATGCACAACGTGCAAGACTTCAGACTGAAAATGGTAAGACAGATTAGCCTACACATGTAAAAACCTCAAAAATTTAGTAAAACAATTGTTATTATATTTCATTTTAATATCTGTAACCTGTTTCTAAGGTGAATTTAGCCGCCAACTGGAAGAGAAAGAAGCACTTGTCTCACAGCTAACTAGAGGAAAACAGGCTTATACACAGCAAATTGAGGAAGAAGTCAAGGTAGAGTTACACATATTATTATAGATCGATTTTTTTTATCGAAACCATTTTATAGATGGTAGGCTTTAAAAACTCAAAATATTCTGTCTTCAAGGCTAAGAATGCTCTGGCCCATGCGGTTCAGTCTGCCCGCCATGACTGTGATTTGCTCAGAGAGCAGTATGAGGAGGAGCAGGAGGCCAAAGCTGAACTCCAGCGTGGAATGTCTAAGGCCAACAGTGAGGTGGCGCAGTGGAGAGACAAATATGAGACTGATGCCATCCAGCGCACTGAGGAGCTTGAGGAAGCCAAGTAAATACAGCAAAGAACAATGTCTCCAGCACCCTACATTTAATATCTCAAATGTTAGTAAGATTGCATTGTTTCCTACCACTTTCTTCAGGAAAAAGCTTGCACAGCGTCTGCAGGATGCTGAAGAATCCATTGAGGCAGTGAACTCCAAGTGTGCCTCACTGGAAAAGACCAAACAGAGACTGCAGGGTGAAGTAGAGGACCTCATGATTGATGTGGAGAGGGCAAATGCATTGGCTGCCAACCTTGACAAGAAGCAAAGAAACTTTGATAAGGTAAGAAAGATGTGGATAATCTTCAAATCTAAACCTTGAACCATGGACTTGGCTAATTAAAAATGATTATGTTTCTTCTTCAGGTCCTAGCAGACTGGAAGCAGAAGTATGATGAAAGCCAGGCTGAACTGGAAGCTGCTCAGAAAGAAGCTCGTTCTCTCAGCACTGAGCTTTTCAAAATGAAGAACTCCTATGAAGAAGCTCTTGACCACCTCGAGACCCTGAAGAGGGAGAACAAGAATCTGCAACGTAAATGGCACTTTTATTTTTAGAGCAAGGATTTTAAAACACAGAGATGCATTAAAAAAACAGAAAATGATGTACAATGGATTTTTAAATACTTTCAGAGGAGATTTCTGACCTCTCTGAGCAGCTTGGAGAGACTGGAAAGAGCATTCATGAGATAGAGAAAGCCAAGAAGACAGTGGAGTCCGAGAAAGCAGAGATCCAGACTGCACTAGAAGAAGCTGAGGTGCCATTCCTTTGCTACAATACTAACATCACACCAGTGCT
>NW_015655994.1:320660-332839 GCF_001515625.1 Sinocyclocheilus rhinocerous | reverse complement strand
GATGGTAGAGTGTTTAAAATCCCAAAATATGCTGCCTTATAGGCCAAGAATGCTCTGGCCCATGCAGTTCAGTCTGCCCGCCATGACTGTGATTTGCTCAGAGAGCAGTATGAGGAGGAGCAGGAGGCCAAAGCTGAACTCCAGCGTGGAATGTCTAAGGCCAACAGTGAGGTGGCGCAGTGGAGAGACAAATATGAGACTGATGCCATCCAGCGCACTGAGGAGCTTGAGGAAGCCAAGTAAATACAGCAAAGAAAAAAGTCTTCAGTACCCTACATTTAATATCACAAATATTAGTAAGATTTCATCATTTAATACCAATTTCTTCAGGAAAAAGCTGGCACAGCGTCTGCAGGATGCTGAAGAATCCATTGAGGCAGTGAACTCCAAGTGTGCCTCACTGGAAAAGACCAAACAGAGACTGCAGGGTGAAGTAGAGGACCTCATGATTGATGGGGAGAGGGCAAATGCATTGGCTGCCAACCTTGACAAGAAGCAAAGAAACTTTGATAAGGTAAGAAAGATGTGGATAATCTTCAAATCTAAACCTTGAACCATGGACTTGGCTAATTAACAATGGCTACATTTCTTCTTCAGGTCCTAGCAGAGTGGAAGCAGAAGTATGAGGAAAGCCAGGCTGAACTAGAAGGTGCTCAGAAAGAAGCTCGTTCTCTCAGCACTGAGCTTTTCAAAATGAAGAACTCCTATGAAGAAGCTCTTGACCACCTTGAGACCCTGAAGAGGGAGAACAAGAATCTGCAACGTAAATTACACTTTTATTGTAAAATAATGATTAAAAAAGAGAGAAGCATTACAACAGTAATTTTTTTCAATTATGATAATTCTGCACTTTAAACCCTTTAGAGGAGATTTCTGACCTCACTGAGCAGCTTGGAGAGACTGGAAAGAGCATTCATGAGTTAGAGAAAGCCAAGAAGACAGTGGAGTCTGAGAAATCAGAGATCCAGGCTGCACTTGAAGAGGCCGAGGTGCCATTTTTTTACTACTATATATTAACATGACACTGTTGCTTGAATAATTTAAAACACTGGATATGGAGTGATTCAAAACCTTAAATGATAAAATTCTGCTACATATTTCCTTCTAAATCACATCTATATCATATTTTGACAATGACGTATGATAGAAATATTTGCCCTTTTGCCCTTTGTCCTTGTAGGGCACCCTGGAGCATGAAGAGTCCGAGATTCTTCGTGTGCAGCTAGAGCTGAACCAGTTGAAGAGTGAGATTGACAGGAAGCTTGCTGAGAAGGACGAGGAGATGGAACAGATCAAGAGGAACAGCCAAAGAGTGATCGATTCCTTGCAGAGCACTCTGGACTCTGAGATCAGGAGCAGAAATGATGCCCTGAGAGTCAAAAAGAAGATGGAGGGAGATCTGAATGAGATGAAAAAATCTTAATCTTTCTCCCAAGGTTTTTTTCTCCATTCTGTCACTGATGGGGTTTGGGTTCCTTGCCAGTGCCACCTTTTGGCTTGCTTAGTTGGGGACACTTAATATTTGGCGATATTATGGACTTGACCGCACGGGCACTATTGGAAGAGAACTGAACTGAGCTGGACTATACGTCACTGAATCAATGATGAACTGACTTTAACTGGAAAATTGACTGTTTACTATTGTCATTTTTTAAAAGCTGCTTTACAGCAGAATTTAATTTTGTTTGCATTATTGAAACACTATTTTTTCCTAATAGTGCCTTGTTCGCACTATTTTGAAATGCACAGTAAAGCTGCTTTGACAATCTGTATTGCATAAAGCGCTATATAAATAAAGGTTACTTTGACTTCATGTTGGAGAAACAGTCATGTCAGACATGACAGGACATTTAAGAATTTGCACCCCACTTCCTAGATCTCATGTTTGATATTTGGGTGTATGTGCCAGGGTTAGGCAAAATTCAGAATTGGAGAATCAGTTCCCTTTCAATTCAGCAGTTGGAATTTGATTTTAACTGGCCACATCCAGTTGATCTGGTATTTGAATTGGAATAAAAGGAAGAGGAATTGACAAATTCAGCACAGGTAATGGATTCTGGAAAATGTTCTTCTACCCTGGGTACCAAATTATCATTACAATGTCAAAATCATGATTTTTCACAAAGACCATAGTCTTTTCACTTTGCTGGGTCTATAGCTGTTGGTTGGGCATTTGCATTAATGTAACCACAGCCCAGCAGACAGAAATAGAACTTTACATCATAAAAATGCAGAACTTTAAAGAGTATGGCATTCAGTAGTAACTGAGTTTCAATTTTTCATTCACATCACATGTAATTAGTACTTAAATGGATCCTAGCAAGCCACGGTATTTTTTCATTTGAGCAGCAGACATATATTTTAGATATATTTTTCATTTGGAAGGATACACTGTTACAGTCCATCTCTGACAATAAATCTTTTAGGTTTTTATGATTTTAATTTTATCTCCTGCTGGCAAAAGATGGGAGAACTCTTGGAAAAGCATCCAAGCTGAACTGCATGGAAATGAACAACAGGAAACAACAATATGGTTTTATCACGAAAAACACCTTTATCCCTCAGACACCTGCATGCTTAACTTACACTTCTATGAAGACATTCAAGGCATATCAATGAATGCAAGACCATGATCAAAGCTCTGTGGCATGCTACAGTTTAAGCTTCTAAACTTTAGAAATTTAAGAGGCCACATATGCTTTTTAAAGTCATTAAAATGCTTTAACTGATATATAAATTATAAGTTACAAGTCTTGCTGTCACCTGAAACAGAATACTGCTGACATTTGACTGCTTCTTTGGATCTGAGATTTTCTCTTCTATGCCAAGTTCCATTTATTTTAAAGATGTTACACTGAAATAGGACCTTAACGACATCAAATTAAACTGGCAGTGCATTTGCAACTTTTATTCCATATCTATTAACCAAACACCATTGTCTGTGTGCACCAATATAACAGTATTCCTCGTATTGAATAAATGACATCATCTTCCTATTTCCCAATGGCACAGAGAAACATCACACCAAGTAAAATAACATGACCAAATCCGGCTGGACTAATCTGCTGAGTGCTCAGTAATGACACTATATAAATGGCAGCACCTGACCCTTGAAGACTTAGAGCGACCAGGCAAAGGTGGGGGAAATATCCATTTTAATTTGTCAGTTTGATTTTTTTTTAAATAATTAATGTAGGAAAACTAAGTGTCCTGAATCAAAGGATGTATACTGACCCATAATTGAAGATGCAAATACAATTCTCTAACTACCTCTTGGTCTTTTTTCAGAATCCATAACTTGACAGCTGCTATTTTCTTCTCGGAGCATCATAAAAGGTAAACCAAGTACTAAGTAGCTGATTAAAATATTGCAATTATGATGACAAGATGACCAGCTTATAATATGAACACCTGAGCAGAGTAAAGAGATAAATACTAAGCAGTGTTAAGGTGAATACTTTACTCCACAGTGAAGTGCAATCATGGGAGATGGTGAAATGGAGTGTTTTGGCCCGGTGGCCGTTTACCTCCGGAAGCCAGAAAGAGAGAGAATCGAGGCTCAGAACACCCCCTTTGATGCCAAAACGGCGTTCTTCGTGACAGAGCCAGACGAGATGTCACACATGCATATGTCTGTAGGCACATGCATGTGTCTGTGTTCATACATTTGCATGTTTGTGATGCCGAGTATAATAACTGGTTTGTTGTTTATTATGTTGTTTCAGAGTGAAAGTGGAAGGCAGCAAAAAAATGGCTGCCCACTGCTCCGGGTGTGTGTTCACGGTGTGTGTGTGTGTTCACTGCTGCTTGGATGGGATCACAACAGAAATAAGGTTGTTGGAATACAAACACTAATTGTACTAATGAAATCAGCAGTACATTTCTTCATTACAATGAACATGTGAAATCACTCTGTCACGTGTATGTTCCTTATTTGTGTATCCTTCGGATGAGACGTTAAACCGAGGTCCTGACTCTCTGTGGTCATTAAAAATCCCATGGCACTTCTCGTAAAGCGCTTTGGGTGTACAACAATACACAATAAAGCGCTATATAAATGCATAATTCATTTGGTTTGATTCCTGTTGTATTAAGTTCCATTTGTCTCAGCTGTGTTCTATTAATTATCCTGGATTACTCCTCACCTGTTTCTGTTCTCCCTGATTGCGTTTCATGTGTTTATAAGCCCTATGATTTCCTCAGTTTCCTTGTCTTGCGTTGATGTTGTTTAGTGGTTATCCTTGCTCCTGGTATTTGTCCTGATTTGAAGTCTGATTAAAGACTGTTATTTCCATTTACCTCAATCGTTGTGTGCTTCACTGCAACCACAGACCGTGACAGAACGCAAAACCAGGAACAAGCAAGATGACTGCGGCTGAGGACAGACTGGGTGCGCTGCGGCAGAGCTCTTCTTAGCCATGCTAGCCAGATCTGCTCCTCCAGAACGTCCTCCATTGCCCGCTCCTCCAGAGCGCCCCCCAGAGTCTGCTCCTCCAGAGCGCCCTCAAGTGCCCGCTCCTCCAGAGCCCCTGCTCCTGGTATTTGTCCTGATTTGAAGTCTGATTAAAGACTGTTATTTCCATTTACCTCAATCGTTGTGTGCTTCACTGCAACCACAGACCGTGACACACTCTATAGCAGTGGTTATAGCCAGTGTTGGGAGTAACGCATTACAAAAGTAATAATATTACAGTAGTATATTACTTTTTGCTGTAACGCAGTAATATAACGCATTACTAATCAAATTTGGGTAATATTATTACTCGTTACAATCTCAGTAACGCAAGTTACAACAACATATTTTAACTCAAAATTAAGTGGTGAATTTACTAACACCACAAAACAGCACCAGCGAAAAAATTACTCGTGTAAAATAGTTCGTCTATTTCCTGTTGCTGTAAATAGATGGTTGAGATGACTGCAGAGACGGATTCTACATTTGTGAGACGGACACACTCCTGTTATTTTCAGTTCATCGGAGAAAAGGATAAGAATGCATAGTCAGGTGCAATATGTGCAACACCAAACTCTCAACATGGAGAAATAGCACGAGTAAAACCTGGAAACACCTGGACTGGTGCCACTAACACTAAGCTATCGAAGAGAGAGCTGCGGGGTCGGAGAAGAGAAAAAGACGGCGGACGAGCAACAAAAATTAAGTTTAACTAAAAATAAAATCTGTTTTTATTAAATCATAGTGTATATATAAAATGAATGAATATGCGAAATATTTGACTTAAATAGCCTAATTAACAGATTAACAAAACGAAAGGAAAAGACTGAGAGATAGGCTATGTTGCTGAGTTTGGTTCATATGCTATTTGTGTGGCGCGGCGCTCTACGAAAGTCCAGGGAAAGGAAACCGAGATGACAGAAATAAAGTAAACACATTGCAGTTTCAAATGATCTGTATGACCAAAAATAACAGAGTATTTTTTTGTTGTTTGTTTCCGCTGTTCGATCGCGCCGGCGCCTCACGCACACACATACAGCATTGCAAACGTTGCAGCCTGTTCATTATCAGAATAAAATACAGTCAACCAAACATAGATACACTGGTTAATTTAAATAGTGCGTAGCCTACTGCGTAGTACAATCCATGTCGATCAGCCTGAGCTCGGGCCAAACACACATTTGCTCATGTGACGAGGATGTTTTTTAAGTGCGTTAAGTAAGCTTGGATTACATAAAGCATTCAAATACATCGCAAATATGGACACATTTAATGGATTAATGCCGAATGAGAGAGGTAGGCTGCGCGAGAACGCCGTTTGCTTTCAGTTTCGCATTGAATTAGCCTAATTCATTTTGGCTTGTTTAGCAACTTATATTTTTCATTCTTGTTTTCTTCTGAAACCGTTCAAAATAGCCTATAGGCTAGGTATTGTGTTTATTGTTTGTACATGATAATATTTCGCTTTATTTACCAGTGTTATTTATGAATGTAATAATGCGATTTGTGCTTACTATATTTTTTTTAACTAAACTACAACGTAACATTAATGTAGACCTACATACCGGTATCTAAATATGATTTCATATTTTATGCTATATAGACCTACCACATTACACTCCACTGAATGTAGTATGAACAGCAATAAACTACATTTTGGCATTTTACAATACTTATGTGGATATTTTGGATGAAAGTAACTCATCCGAGTCTCGTACCGGCAGGGATTGTAGGTGGGGGGAGTGAATGTACAGCGTTCTCTCCCACCTTCAATACCTTCAATACCAC
Source organism: Sinocyclocheilus rhinocerous (assembly GCF_001515625.1). Classification (NCBI taxonomy): domain Eukaryota; kingdom Metazoa; phylum Chordata; class Actinopteri; order Cypriniformes; family Cyprinidae; genus Sinocyclocheilus; species Sinocyclocheilus rhinocerous. Next base: position 326,598 of record NW_015655994.1, on the reverse strand, counting down.
AACTGAGGTGCCCTTGAGCAAGGCACCGAACCCCCAACTGCTCCCCGGGCGCCGCAGCAAAAAAATGGCTGCCCACTGCTCCGGGTGTGTGTTCACGGTGTGTGTGTGTGTTCACTGCTGCTTGGATGGGATCACAACAGAAATAAGGTTGTTGGAATACAAACACTAATTGTACTAATGAAATCAGCAGTACATTTCTTCATTACAATGAACATGTGAAATCACTCTGTCACGTGTATGTTCCTTATTTGTGTATCCTTCGGATGAGACGTTAAACCGAGGTCCTGACTCTCTGTGGTCATTAAAAATCCCATGGCACTTCTCGTAAAGCGCTTTGGGTGTACAACAATACACAATAAAGCGCTATATAAATGCATAATTCATTTGGTTTGATTCCTGTTGTATTAAGTTCCATTTGTCTCAGCTGTGTTCTATTAATTATCCTGGATTACTCCTCACCTGTTTCTGTTCTCCCTGATTGCGTTTCATGTGTTTATAAGCCCTATGATTTCCTCAGTTTCCTTGTCTTGCGTTGATGTTGTTTAGTGGTTATCCTTGCTCCTGGTATTTGTCCTGATTTGAAGTCTGATTAAAGACTGTTATTTCCATTTCCCTCAATCGTTGTGTGCTTCACTGCAACCACAGACCGTGACAGAACGCAAAACCAGGAACAAGCAAGATGACTGCGGCTGAGGACAGACTGGGTGCGCTGCGGCAGAGCTCTTCTTAGCCATGCTAGCCAGATCTGCTCCTCCAGAACGTCCTCCATTGCCCGCTCCTCCAGAGCGCCCCCCAGAGTCTGCTCCTCCAGAGCGCCCATATAATGTATTACATTTTGGAAGTAACTTGCCCAACACTGGTTATAGCAGATAGATAGATAGAGGCTTGAAGCAGGGAAGTGCCGCCGGGAAGCGACAACTGCGCCACAGACCGGTCTCGAGTCCTACAGAGGAGCTCCGGAAGGATGCTCTGTTCAAGAACCAAATCACTGTCTGTGCTGCTGAAATTAGTGAGGCTGCTTTAGCCTTCATGCACATCTATTTTGACATATATTTTGTCAAGTCCATTGTTATTATTATCATCGTGTCAGTCATTGCGATTTCAAGAGAATCCCCCATTTATGTGCAGATATCACTCCCGAAACTTTGCAGCATGTATGCCACATTTGTCCTCTTAGCAGCATGAAAAACAAAACTTTCATTCAAATTCTGAATGGTCTATATATAGCCAAGAAAGCACTCAAAGAGCGCTCCCTTAATCACTGAAAAGTTGTCACTCATTTCAGTTTATCTCAGAAAATTCCACTATAATCAATGAATCTCTCTTCTGACTATTCTGACTAACTGAATCGCCTCTGGCCGTTGTGTTGCAGAAATCAACAGATATGTCTGTGATTGGCGACAATGTTCTGCGATGCAAAAACAGCGCAAACACAAATACACACTGGATTCTGCTGTGAGGCAGTAGCTGCTTACTTTCATTTTGTTTATCTTTGTTTATTTTGTTATTAAATTAAAGTTTGCCATTTCCCGCTCCCTTCTTCTCTGAGTCTTGAACTTTGTTGCATACCTTTATTTTATGCATATATAGCCTACATTCTCCTCAAATCATCCTGGCGACCCATTTTTTAAGTCTCAGGGTTTGAAAACCACTGCTCTATAGTACTAGAGTGAATGACCCTCAGCACATTCTCTCCTTTGTCATTTCTCACAGTAAACCGCAATCATGGGAGATGATGAAATGGAGTGTTTTGGCCCGGCGGCCATTTACTTCCGGAAGCCAGAAAGAGAGACAATCGAGGCTCAAAACAACCCCTTTGATGCCAAAACGGCATTCTTTGTGGCAGAGCCAAAGAACATGTACTTCAAGGGTACTCTCGTTAGTAGAGAGGGTGGCAAAGTTACTGTCAAAACTCAGTGTGGGAAAGTAAGTACAATTAGAAAATGTAATGATCTTCTGTAAAACAATTTTGCATGATGCTATGCCACGTGAATCAAACATTTTCATATTTAGTAAATGTGTCACCCTTGCTGAAAACTTTTTAGACACTCACGGTAAAAGAAGCTGAAATCTTCCCCATGAATCCTCCCAAGTTTGACAAAATTGAGGACATGGCCATGATGACCCACCTCAATGAGCCTGCTGTGCTGTATAACCTCAAAGAGCGTTACGCAGCATGGATGATCTACGTAAGTCTAAGTAAATCATGTTTTATTCCTAGGATTGGATGGCAGCATTGTAAAACTGGACTATCTATCTCTGTTTCAGACCTACTCTGGCTTGTTCTGCGCCACTGTCAATCCCTACAAGTGGCTCCCAGTGTACGACTCAGTTGTTGTGGCTGGATACAGAGGCAAAAAGAGGATTGAAGCCCCGCCTCACATCTTCTCCATCTCCGACAACGCCTACCAGTTCATGCTCACTGGTAAGTGAGGATATACATTTTCAATCCAATTTTCAAACCAATAAAAAAGTTAGATCGTCTTTGAGGTGTGCTTATTTTGTGCTAAACCTGAGCCTGCCTATATTTTGATAAATTTACAATTTAAATTAAAAAATCTGATTAGTGGTTTTACTTAAAATAACATTATGAACTTGTTTCAGACAGTGAGAATCAGTCTATCCTGATTACGTAAGTAGACTATGATCATTAAAAGGTTTTTGTATAAGAACTTAAACAAGTAAATGTGTTTCCATGCACTTAAGAAAACTGCCTATTTAAACATTTTTGCAGAAAGCAGCACTCTAAAACATGTTGAAGTGAAGGCTATTTAATTGATTAAGAGAAAGCAGCTTTAAAACCTGCCTATTCTGCTGGAGAGTGTGGCTTACATGAACATGTGAATGCATTAGCATCATTCTAATAGGCATGTGATGGGGAAAAAACGGGATAACTAAAGTAAAAAAAAATGTGTTGGGGGAAACCTCCTTCCTTATGGTGTTGCTTGTATACGAGGATTAGACAATGCCACTAAAACCATGCATGTACATTGATGTAGATTTCTGGTGTGCATGAAAATGCAGTGCCTGAAGATTATGGTTTTTAAAGAAGCACTTAAACAAAAGCTAACGTATCAAACAAGTCATTTCTAAGATTCTAAAATATGTTATTTTCCATCTTTTCCACTCAGTGGAGAATCTGGTGCAGGAAAGACTGTCAACACCAAACGTGTGATCCAGTACTTTGCGACAATCGCTGTGTCTGGACCGAAGAAGGCAGAACCTGTCCCTGGCAAAATGCAGGTCACTACACTAAATCAAACATCATCTAAAGCACAGTGACAGAATTATTCTACATGATGAAATTACTTAAATACTCACCAGGGGTCGCTAGAGGATCAAATCATTGCAGCCAACCCTCTGCTGGAGGCTTATGGAAATGCCAAGACTGTAAGGAATGACAACTCCTCTCGTTTTGTAAGTTGCTGAGGTCAAATGAAATGCATTATACAAATTCACTTAACATTCCAAATCGAAGAAATTCTAAGCTGTTCTGAATATTTACTCTCTGTAGGGTAAATTCATCAGGATTCACTTTGCGACCACTGGGAAACTGGCCTCAGCTGATATTGAAACTTGTGAGTCAACCTTGTTTTAAGGCAAATATTTTTATTTGGATGCTAACAGATGGATCAATCAATTGAACTCTAATTTCTTTTTTAACCATTATTTTCTTGGGAAGATCTGCTAGAAAAGTCTCGGTGACATTCCAGCTGTCTGCTGAGAGGAATTACCACATCTTCTACCAGCTCATGACTGGACACAAGCCAGAGCTGCTCGGTGAGAAATCTACAGGATTGTGTGCTTCAGTTATTTCCATGTTTGTGAACACTGATAACATGCTGCACATCAACCCTTTATAGAGGCCCTGCTCATCACCACCAACCCTTATGACTATCCAATGATCAGCCAGTGTGAAATCTCTGTCAAAAGCATCAATGATGTCGAGGAGTTCATTGCCACAGATGTATGTGGACAACTTCATTATTATTAGTAGTAGTACTATTTCCAGATTCTATTAAATATATCTGAGTAAATGAACATCAGGAAAACACCAGCATAAACTGAATACTGTATGACACACAATATAAAATACACTTCTTTCTTTTTTGACTCTGTGATAAATAATGTGATTTATTTGGTCGTTGTGAAAATAGACTGCCATTGATATTCTGGGCTTCACTGCTGATGAGAAAATCAGCATCTACAAGCTAACGGGTGCTAAACTGTGACTTCAACAAGATGTAGATTTTAAACTTGGAAGACAAAAATGGCTAAAAAATCTCAAAATTAATGTTTTAAAATTAAAATGTTAGTTTTCTCCAACAATTAAAATGAATGGATGCTAACATTGTCTTCTATGATGTGCAACACAAACACCACCGCTAAAATCTCTGAAAAAGTAGTTTGGCATTTCATGACACTTTAATTGTATTATATGAGTCACTTTGGAATATAAGTCGCAGCACGTTTCAGATAAAAACACGACTTAGATTTCAGATAATCTGTTCATCGCTGTTACAAGATTTTTGTCTAACGAGTGGTCACCTGCATTATTACAGGAAAACGTCTTGTGATTACAGTACTGAGCCGCTGCAGTAGAGCAGTTCTAATGTGCACTTTGCTATAAAATTAAAGACAAAATACGATAGAGCAATAAAATGAACAGTGAAAGTAACAAAAGCTTGTACAATACATTTTAACGGGCATAAATACATGTGAAAATAACTGAAGGAAATATCTGTTTGCTAAATCAAGCCAGCTAACATAATTCATATTTTTTTGGTTACTGTACCCAAAATTTTAAAAAAAATTACAAATGCTTTGAAAATACAGGTATCTGTATCGGCAAGTACCAAAAATAAAAAAAGTATCAGTATCGACTCGTTCTGGAAGAAGTGGTACCGGTGCATCCCTACTTTTGTAGAATGTGGAATTGCAACACAAATTATATGTTTGATCATGTGAAAATGATACATGAATTAACTAAAGCATAACAACTAATACATAAAAGAACATTGCCACAGGATGCACAACTGCACCTTGATGAAGCTCTCAGAGGACAGGAGGACATGAAGGAGCAGGTTGCCATGGTGGAGCGCAGGATGCAAGCAGAGATTGAGGAGCTGAGAGCTGCACTGGAGCAAACAGAGAGAGGCCGCAAAGTGGCGGAGCAGGAGCTGGTGGATGCCAGTGAACGTGTGGGACTGCTAGAATACAAGTCTTATTAACACCAAGAAGAAGCTTGAGGCTGATCTGGTCCAGGTTCAAGGTGAGGTGGATGATGCAGTCCAGGAGGCCAGAAATGCAGAGGAGAAGGCCAAGAAGGCCATCACTGATTTGAGTGTTTACATTCTCTTACTCTACTCTAAATCAAACAGTAATTTAACTTCATTTAACTGCATGTGGTAACAAAGGGACCCTTCATGGAAGGCATTTCTATCTATATTGATTAATTCATTTTAATTGGCTTATATTTCAGGCTGCGATGATGGCTGAGGAGCTGAAGAAGGAGCAGGACACCAGTTCTCATCTAGAGAGGATGAAGAAGAACATGGAGGTGACTGTCAAAGACCTGCAGCACCGTCTGGATGAGGCTGAGAGTCTGGCCATGAAGGGTGGAAAGAAACAGCTCCAGAAACTGGAGTCCAGGGTAAATAACAGGCTAAATACTGTCTTATGTGAACTGGCTATGGCAGAGATTTGACAGGTGACAACAATATCTCTCTACTAGGCAAAGCTAGACAGTCATTCCTCTCAAACCTTATAAACAGTAACTTAAACAGCACTCGCATTCTTTCTGCTACTGTTGAGAGACTGACAAACCCCCCAAGTCAGATTGCCAGTGAAATGCTCTCTTACAGCAAATGCAATGAGTTTACTTCCTCCTTTTCTGAAAAGATCAATAATATCAGGAAGGCGATTAGCACATCCCCAA
>NW_015655994.1:295975-318369 GCF_001515625.1 Sinocyclocheilus rhinocerous | reverse complement strand
GTTTTAAATTCATTTTAAACCTCTTAAATCAATTTTTAAATAATTTTCAAAGTTTTAAATTCCTTGTTTTATTGTTGTGATTTTTTCATTTCTTTTATGTAAAGCACTTTGAATTACAATTGTGTATGAAATGTGCTATATAAATAAACTTGCCTTGCCTTGCCTTACTGAAGGTGCGTGAGTTGGAGGCTGAAGTTGAAGCTGAACAGAGACGTGGTGCAGACGCTGTGAAAGGAGTGCGCAAATATGAAAGGAGAGTGAAGGAGCTCATCTACCAGGTAAAACTACACTGGATTTAGACATTTAACACCTTTCATTATAATTTACAAAGTTTAAGTAAGACCATGAGCAATATTTACACCCAAAGACTGAGGAAGACAAGAAGAACATGACCCGTCTGCAGGATCTGGTAGACAAGCTGCAGCTGAAAGTGAAGGCCTACGCAAAGGGGTGGGAGGGTATTCTTAATATATATATATATATATATATATATATATATATACACATAAACACACACACAAGTTTAGGATTTTAAAAAACAGCATGTAACTTAATTTATCTTTTCGGTTACTGAAGAGCAAGGATGAAGAATGAAGATGAGCCATCACACCACATCTACAAGCAAGCATATAATATGACATACTTGTGCTGTGTCTTATATATGCATTAAATACAGTTTCTCAAGGCACTATCTGTTTGTGTTATTGTAGCTAAACTGGTAGATCATGGAGCCAACAATGCCAAGATCACAGGATCTCAGGGAATGCATGAACTAATAAAAAAGAAATACCTTCAAGTCAAGTCACCTTTATATATATATATATATATATATATCGTGCTTTATACAATACAAATTGTCAAAGCAGCTTTACAGTGTTAAACAGGAAAATAATGTTTCAATGATGCATACAACAAATTCAGTTCTGCTGTGAAGCAGCTCTAAAATAAGTACAGTAGTATTCAGAAATTGTATCAGTTAAAGTTAGTTCATTGTTGATTCAGTTCAGTTTAATAACTGTGTTAAATTAATCAATTATGGAATGAGTTCAATTCATTTATAAAACAGCTCTGGAGAGAACAGTGATCATCATCCAGTTTGGTTCAGTTCTCTTCCAATAGTGTCTGTGCAATTAAGTCGTTATTGTTATGTTATGGGACACAAATATTATGTGTCCCCAAATAAGTAAGCCAAAAGGCGACAGTGGCAAGGAACCCAAACTCCATCAGTGACAGAAATAGAGAAAAGACCTTATGAGAAATCAGGCTCAGTTGGGGGGGCCAGTTCTCCACTGGCCAGAAGAACCAACATGATGTGGTTTAATTCCAGGCAAGACATTTTGTGGATTGGTATTATTCAGAAAATTAATCCGGTTCCTTGTGCTTCAAGATTGAATACATCACATGGTGAAGGGATCGAAGCTGGCCACAGGGTCTGTGCAGAGCTTGAAGTGTCTACTTTTAAATGAAGTAAGTCATATCGAAAACAAATATTCTCTGATAAAGTAATCTGTATGAAACCAATGAGAGGTAGTTTTTCCAGTATGGCCTCAGAGAGGAGAAAGGCGCTGTGTGCAAGCACCCACACCCACCAGTTCACCTAGGACTTACCTGTTTGTACTCAACAACACCTTAGAAAAAACTAGCTCCACTCGGAGATTGTAGAATCTCGCAAAGGTATTGGGTGTAGACCAGCCAGCATCTCTACAGATGTCTGCTAGATAGGCGCCATTCAATAGAGCCCAGGAGGCAGCAACACCTCTAATAGAGTGTACTTGCAAGTCCTAGGAGACACAGCATGCCCTGGGTATTGTATGACAAATGGATGGCATCCACCAGCCAGTAGGCTACCCTCTATTTGGAGACTTCTGCTGTCTCTTGAAGCAGACAAAAAGCTGCTCTGAACATCTAAAGCTCTCTGTGCAGTTCAGGTAAATGCACAAAGTGCGTACTGGACACAGCAGGGAACGGACTGGGTCTACCTCATCAGGTGGGAGTGCTTGCAAGTTCACGACTTGATCCCTGAAAGAGGTAGAATTCTAGGTACGCTTTGCTAACATAGAGCACTTACAGGTCCCCAACCCTCTTGGTGAAAGTGAGTATGGTCAAGAGGGCCGTCTTCAAGGAGAGAGCACTCAAGAGCAATCCCAAGAGGGAACAAGTCATGGTCTCTGAGGATTTAAACTCCTCGCACCTCTGAGGAACCTAACAATCAGGTCGTGCTTTTCAAATGACTTACCTTCCACAGTGCCACGTACATTTTCAGGGTTGAGAGGGAAAGCCGCCCCTCCAGCCTCTCCTGTAGTAAGGAAAGCACTGACCTGATGGGGCATCTCTATGGGTCTTCTCCCCGGTAAGAATAACAATTAACGAAAAGACGCCACTTCAACCATACAGCTACCTCATCGAAGGGGCTCTGGTGTGAGTGACTGTGTCTATCACTGCCAGTAATAGCCCACTCAGGTCTTCCACATCCCATCCTGGGGCCAGACATGGAGGTTCCAGAGGTCTGGGCACGGGTGCCATTTCGTGCCCTGTCCCTGAGTAAAAAGGTCCTTCCTCAGGGTGATTAGACAGAGAGATGTTGAGAGGAGAACGAGCTCCCGCCACCCTTCTTTGTTATGATGAAGTAGGGACTGTAAAACCCTTGCTTCGTCTCGGCCAGAGGGACAGGCTCTATTAATCTCCGCATGCAGGACAGTAGTGTTCTCGCCTCTTACTGAGGTGAAAAGGATGCCGATGAACTTGGGCGGGCACCACGCAAACTGAATTGCATAACTGAGTCTGATCATCCTGATTAGCCATCATGATGGATTGGAAACTGCAGACTCTGCACAAGGGGCACCAAGGGAATGACCCCTTTTCGCCCAAGTCATTGACAGAGCATGTCACAAATGTCTTTTCATTGCAAATTAAAAAACCAAAACTAAAAGATAAAAAAACAACATTCTTACCCACCCATAGTGTCAAATACCTCTTACTTCTAAACTCTTAATTCATTTTGTCTGGTCTGTTTGGGCTGACATTTCCGACAGTGCCCTATATGATTTAAACATTTTTAGAGGTACACTCAATAATTTGTACTCATTAAAACATTTTATTTTTGCAGAAAAATAAAATGGCTATACTTAAATACTATAATTTTTCTGTTTAAAGTGATGTGCAATAGACTCTAGTCATAACAGCAGTGTAATAACAGTTTTATTTTACATCTCACAGGGTGGGGGGGGCGGCAGTTATAACACTATTGCTCACAGAACATTAATCATCAGAACTGATAGCAAATAACTTTTTCTACAGTGACATCAGTAACTAAAATTTGAGGACAACTGACATTTTAGCCATTGCAGTAACATTACTGAGTACATCTTTTAGTTACAATATAAATGTGTGTAAATGTTTATGCTTGCTTGTAGATGTGGTGTGATGTCTCATCTTCATTCTTTTAAAGTGAAGTGACGTGTAGTAAAGTATGATGACCCTTACTTCTGAATCTGCATTTAACCCATCCAAGTGCACACACACAGTAGTGAACACACACACACCGTGAACACACACCCAGAGCAGTGGGCAGCATATTGCTGCAGCACCCGGGGAGGAGTTGGGGGTTCGGTGTCTTGCTCAAGGGTCTCACCTCAATTATATTATATAATTATATACAAATATTGAGGGTGGAAGAGAGCGCTGGTTATTCACTCCCCCCAACGACAATTCCTGCCGGACCTGAGACTCGGACTCACGACCTTCGGGTTACACAGGGTTTTTCCTGCATAGAGAATTATGAGGCGGCCGCCTCCGCCAAATTTTGTGCCGCCTCTGGTTGTCGACAAAACTCAGGCAGTCACGTGCAAGCGTCATTGAACAGCGTCCATTAGGCTTTTTAGTCCAAAAGTGTACATATTTGGAGAAATACTGATATCTTTAGACATGTTTACTTGATATTTCTTTACACAGAATCATCTCATTTCTATTCATTTTCCACTGATTTACGCGATCCGATGAGCATTAGATGCTTCCAGCGCTGCCTGTCTGCATTTTCTCTTCCGCGATCGCTGTTCTGATACAGATGCTCATTCACTGCTCATGTGTCAATCATATTACGCGTTCAAATCCCGCCCAGTGTCTCTTCCGATGACGAGCTTCCATATCTCTTCCGCTTTCAGTTCCGTACATAAACCCAAGGAAACGCTTCAACACACGAAACATGAAGCTAATTAACACACGATTACGATAGTATATGGTTTGTATGTGATTTTCATGAGATTTGGGGTATTTTCATAACAATAAAGAATGTTTACATGAGAAATGCTAAGCTGCTGTAGCTATTAGCTGAGTATAAAAGGCTACAAATAGCTTAACAACATTATATGACCAAAATCCACATTAGATAGCAATCGGAACCACTTGATGGTGGTTTGAAGTGAGATTTGAGTAAAAGCGTAGCATTAATTTTATTAATAGTCTTATGTAGCTTGATGCTAATGTTAGCTCTAATGCACCTGTTACCCTACTGTGATTAAATTTCATGATGTATTCTATCAGAAAAAAATCACGGAAAGTTGCAAAAAATGTTTTGTTTTCTAGAAAGACACTTTATAATAAGTGGATAAATGTATATTGGATCAAAGCGATATGCATGGACCAGGAGACTGAATAAAGATTTTCAATTTATAAACAAAGTGTTTAACAACCTAATGTTATGTTTATGTTCACCTATACTGCAAAAGGGACCCTTTAGCTGTTATGTTGTATTTAATTTAATGTTCAACAGGTTTGTTTTTGTAAAATTTAACCTGATAATTGTCATTTTCTTCAATCATGTAATTATTAGAACACCTAAAATACTTTGCGTGTAAAAAGTGTTTGTTTCAGCCAGTTGAAGGGTGGGTACATTGTGTGCACATGATCAGGATGGTACCACCTCCGCCTCATTTTGAGCTTGGACATTGGAACAAAACCCTGTTACAAGTCCGACTCTCTAACCATTAGGCCACAACTGCACCCCCCCTTCATCCTTGCTCTTCCTTGCTCTTAATTTATTCTACAGCTGTTAGACTGAAAACACTTACAGGACATTTGCATGGGATGCCAACAGCTGGAGAGCACAGGACGGCATACATTGGCAATGTTCTGTTAATGGGAGGGGCAAAGACAATAAAATTTATAGAAAATGGAAACACTTTACAATAAGGTCTCATTCATTAACATTCATCAGCAGTATCAAAAATATATAAATTTTTACATATATACATCTTAATAAACAGAATTGTTCAGTGTATGTTCATGTTAGTTCACAGTGCATTAACTAATGTTAACAGATGCATTTTTGTAAATATGTTAATTATGAAATTAACATTAGGATTAATAAATGCCGTGGCAGTACTGTTCAATGTTAGTTTGTGTTAGTTGGTTCTTTATCAAGGAACAGATTTGGAAAAGTGTCAGGTAAATAAGGAAGTAAAACGAGAAATTAGGAGGGCAAAAAGGATATATAAGGCATCAGTGGAGAAGTTTATTAAGGGAAATATTCAGTCAGCATGGAAAGGAATAAAAGAAATGGCTTGTGCACAAAATAAAGAACCAACAGAAATTACTTTGACAAAGTCTTTGACAGAAAATGGAGAGATAGCAAATGAATTTAATGACTTTTTAAGGAGATTTGATACATATGATTTTAATGATAGGTGTATGGATTTTTATTCTAGCTTAAAAACAGAGGAATATCTACAGATTGATAAAGCCTCTGTTTTGAGAGTTTTGCAAACCACCCAACAAAATAAAAGTTTGCGTGCTCCCTTCAGGGGCCTGATAAAGTGAGTGGGAGAGTTTTGAGGAGTTGTGCTTATCAGCTCTGTGATATCAGTCATTTTATCAGACCTCTTTGAAATTACAGAGAGTACCTGCAGTGTGGAAAAAATCTTTTATTGTACCAATTCCTAAAAAGACCAATGCCAGACAAATGAACGATTTCAGACCGATTTCTTTAACATCATTATTAATGAAGTGTTTTGAGAGAATTATTAAAACTTGGATTGTAGAGTATACTAGTCAGCTGATTGATCCACTACAATTTGTTTATAGGAGGAATAGGAGTGTGGAGGATGCCACTCGGACACTCTTAAATTTCATATATAAACATGTGGATAGATACTGGTACGACTCATGCTCGATTATTATTCATAGATTTTTCATCCGCATTTAACACTATTTAACCACTTCTTTTAGCTGAACGTTTGTTGTCTGAATTTGATGTTCCTAAGGGCTTGGTGGCCTGGATTTTAGATTTTCTGACCAGATCTCAAATAGTATGTGTAAATGGAGAATATTCCCGGGAGCTTTATTCCTCTGTGGGTTGCCCACAAGGCTGTATTCTTTCACCTCTATTATTTATTTTATACATGGATAAGTGCAGATGTCAATATCCAGGCAGACACATTATTAAATATGCAGATGATACAGTAAAACAGGGTGACACAGAGCATGGGCCCATTCTGAACTATTTTTTGGATTGGTGCGAGAGTTCTCATTTACAAATAAATGCTTCCAAGACTAAAGACATGATGATAGAATTTTATAACTCTGTTGATATTCCATCTAAAGTAGTTATTGCAGGTAAAGAAGTTGAGAAGGTAAATTCATACAAGTATTTGGCTACAGTTATTGATGATAAGTTAAGTTAGGTGGAAAACATATCTTGTTGTTTCAAAAGCACAGAAATGGTCATATTTATTGAGGAAGCTTAAGTCCTTGGATGTGGATAAATCTATTTTGATAATGTATTATAGATCTTTTATTGAAACTGTCTTGACTTTTGCTATGATTTGTTGGTTTTATGGACTAAATGTTAAAAGTAGATCCCAGATGCAGAGTACTGTTAAGTTGGTGTCAAAGATTACATGCTCTGTACATTTGGGGGTATCTGCTCTGTGTGAGAAAAATGTTCTTGGGAAGTCCTTGACTATCTTTGATGATACACATTTTGTATTTAGAATTTGAACTGCTCCCCTCAGGCAGACAATATAGAGTGCCCAAGTGGAGGATTGTTAGAGCTTCTACATCTTTTGTTCCAAATGCAGTCTTGGTTGTAAACAATTATTTGAAACATAAAGATAAAGGTGTACTATGAATTTTAACACTATTTTAATATATGAAAATAGGTGCATTGTTAATGCCCGGGTTTTTGTTGTTGTGGTTGTACTTGTTGTGATGTTTTTATTCTAGCAGTTTTGTCACGATGTCTTTATAAAATGTGTCTGTTTGTGAGGTTGATGCTGTATAAATTGCCCTGTGAAGGCACAAATAAAGATATTACTACTAATAATAACTAATGCAATTAACTAACCTAAATATTGCGTCAAAATCAATTCAATTTGAGCGCAAATTAAACCCGGATGATTGTAAGCACTCTAAGTTCGTCTGCCTTGGGAAAGCTAGCGTGTCTCAGACACAGTGATAACATTCGTTGCCTTCTCTAGTGCAGCTCAACCAGGTCTCGTCCCATTCGTCCATATTTGTGATATCACAAATCCAGGAAAAATATGTGTTGTAGTCCAAACGAGTCGTTCGTTGTAGTTTTTGAAAAGTGATTTCTGTTAAACAAAATATCTCCTTTTGAATTGGACTTTGAGCTTTGTAACTTTGCAGATCTTTTTTATGATCAAACAGCAACATTACAGACTAACTAAAGTTGAAAACGTGAAAAAGCATAATAGGACCCTTTTAATATAAATTGAAATGCTTAAAAATGTCATTAAACTTTCGATTCATATGATCATGCACTTTTTAAAAATCTACAAATTATTTTAACAGAAATTATACAATGATTACAAGCTTATTTGTACTGATTTGTACTTTTGAATGCTAACAAATGGCATTAAACTTCAGTTCACATATTAGCTAATGCTCATTTTTACATTTACAAATGTTGTGAAAATATAGCTTAGTCATTTTATGCACTTCACAAACTATTAATGTTAACACATTATTCATTAACTCATAATCACAGTTTGTAAAGGTCATATATTTGGTCTTTGTTTGTTGTGTAGACCTCTACTATTCACATCTTAACAAATTATTTATTAATTATTTGTTTATGTTTTTGCAGTATACAATCTAAAGTTGAGACTATTCATCATTTGTAAATGTTTATAAACATTTACTAATTTTTTTGTATCTTTATGTGCACTGGACTTTCAGCTGCTGTAACAATGTTTGTGTAAAGGGTGGTTATAGTTAAGTGTAGCTACATGCTTGCTAAAGACATAACATTGTAATTTGGGTGCAAAACATGTTTTTATTACCTCAACACTTATTATATTAGTATACTATTGTGTATCATTAAACAGAATATTCCTTCAATCATACATCTTCAGGAGAAAAAAACAATTTTTTTTCAAGAAAATACTCCACTTATCATTTATCAAAACAATGTAATTTAAACAGATTGAACTGTGTTCCCTCATAGTAATCAAATTGACCACTGTACTCTACTGACCCCTTAACCAACCCATACCACCAAACCTGTCCCTAACCTTACCCATACTACACATCAATATTAACCAACCTATAAACCAACCCATATCACCAAACCTGTCCCGTATCACACAAAAAAAATGTTACCTGGCCAGTTCAGCTGTTTTCCACTACTGAATGCCAACAGCAGGAAAGTCGAACAATCAGTGCACCAATAGCATGCCTGTGTACCAGTTGCTGAATAAAAGCATATCCTAAATTAATAAATAAAGAAAATGCTAATGTAAAGTCTTCCTTTATCATGACCAAACAAAGGAATGGCCAATAACTATAGACTAATAACTTGACTGAAGACCAACTAAAGAGTTAAAAGCTTCCTACAATATTCTTTCAAATATGGGTGTCCAAGACAGAGTAGATTAAAGCGAATGACCGTTTGATATCAAAGCTTTCAACTTGATACCACAATAATGCTTGTGACCTATGCTGACAAATGGCAAAACCCCAATGGCATAGCTGACCGACCAGCTATATTTGTGTAAAGTCCTAATATGACCACCCTTAGGGAAAAGATGCCTTAGAATTTTATTGACCACATGTTCCCATCTTATAAAGTGTCAACGCCTTAGAATTTATTCCACAGCCTCCTGCCATCTTCTTAAAAGTACTAGGAAAGATGGTTGGACGCATTGCATTGCCCTTGAAAGGAAAAGCAAAAGGACAAGGGCACAATCCAAAGTCAGGCACACAGCAATCAGGGGCGCTTTCATGATGCATTCATGCATTAGTGCTTTCATTACTGCTCAGAACCATAAGACAAGACTCACTGATCATGGATTTAGTCATCCAATGATCATAAATGCATTTGAATGAGTCACTGCAGCACTGATATATGTGCTAGATCTAAACATGGAGGATCACTTGTATCATTGTTATATATTGTCATACAGTCCAGTCATTAGACATTATAGACCTAAAAGTATGACTTTCTGTAAAGCTGCTTTGAAACCATGTGTATTGTGAAAAGTGCAAAAAAAAAGACTTTGACTGTAATATGGACTACGACTCTAAACAAAATTTCACAAATTAACAGACACCCGAAGCCCAACAGACTAGCACAGCCATTAGAAGAGCGTAAAACTGAAATAACAAGCTGGAAATGAGCAGAGACATAGGAGAAGATAAATAAAACGCATGGCCAAAAACAAAGCTAGCATTTAGTCCAAATAAGAACCGGATGAAATCAGATGCTTTAATGTGTTTAACTTCTACATGTCTTATTATGTCTTAGCGATATGCATTATTCACCTGATTAGGATGTCTTAAAAGAGACCACAATATAAAAAAACTCACTTAAGGAACATTAAAAGCTTTGTAAAGCATTACTTGCAACTGTGTTTATGTTATTAATATGGAATATGACCTGAAAAAAATACAAATTTCACCGAACACATCTCAGTCCTTTTCATAGTTTTGTCTACACAGCAATGCAGCGTTATTCTGCCAGATCGAGGCTGGCCTTCAACACAAGTGTCACAGACATAAATGACAACTGCTGTGCCCAAATTTGCTGCTTTGTCACACAAAAAGCTTCCAAGGCTTCTGGGAACAGTATCCCAGTGACATTTGAGAGCTTCTCCACGGCTAAACTGGGCTCTACTGTAGTGCCAAGGCACTTGAAGAAGATTATGCTCAACATAAGACCCAAACAATGTCTGAACTCCAGTAACTGATACCCTTCACATAACAACCCTTTCTCAAGGTTAAGGCGCTTGATCATGCCCATAAATACATCAAGTATAATTTTTAATCACAGTATTGGTGGCTTATTTTCAAATATTCATTTAATTCATCAAGGTGTCAATTCACCTCATCTTAGCGAAGCATTCACTGCCATTATCTCTTTATACTATCTGTTCTACAAGATGTTCTCTAACACAGTATTTCTTATAAACAAAACCAAAAAAAAACGAAGTAAGGCTGGACAGTTAATTACAATTAGTGCTAACATATTTTTGGTCAGTGCCATGATATTGATGAACGTAACAATCAGTTCCAAAAATTCCTGTTGAAACAAGCAGGAGCTACAAATACATGTAAATTCCTGTTGAGCTACAAATACATGACCAAATACAGTGAGTGCATTCTGCTGAGTGAACATTATTCTGTCTATATAAGACGCTGCTTCAGGCTCCTCTAAGGACTGACTGGAACTCGAAGGTGGGTGAGTTTCTCTTCATGTTCTCCTTCTACTACTAACCTAATATTACATACTAGTGTTTTGCGTAATGGCTAATGCTGACTCATGGTCATTAGTCAGCATATTTAAGAGTTTACATTATGGACACTGTATATTCAACATGCTTTTGAAACTAATCTGACTGAATTACTACAAGTAAGCACATATTCGCTGCATGGGATTGACAGATTTTTTTGCCTTTCTCTTAGCATCTCCTACCTCAGACACATCAGACACATTCTCTCTGGAAACGACAGCAGGTATTATGCTTGAATATAATTGCTCTACAATCATGAACAAATTGTCAAGACCTACCAATTAGCTTTCCAATCTTCTGCCATAACTGAAACTGAAACACAACAGAAATAAGGTTAAAAGAAACACAACTCTACTAATGAAATCAGCAGTAAATCTCTTCATTACAATGAACATGTGAAATCACACTATAGTACCAGAGTGAACGACCCTCACCACATTCTCTCCTTTGTCATTTGTCACAGTAAACCGCAATCATGGGAGATGGTGAAATGGAGTGTTTCGGCCCGGCGGCCGTTTACCTCCGGAAGCCAGAAAGAGAGAGAATCGAGGCTCAGAACACCCCCTTTGATGCCAAAACGGCATTCTTCGTGACAGAGCCAGACGAGATGTACCTCAAGGGTACTCTTGTTAGTAAAGAGGGTGGCAAAGCTACTGTCAAAACTCAGTGTGGGAAAGTAAGTACAATTAGAAAATGTGTTGATCTTCTGCAAAACAATTTTGCATGATGCTATGCCACATGAATCAAACATTTTCATATTTAGTAAATGTGTCACCCTTGCTGAAAACTTTTTAGACACTCACGGTAAAAGAAGCTGAAATCTTCCCCATGAATCCTCCCAAGTTTGACAAAATTGAGGACATGGCCATGATGACCCACCTCAATGAGCCTGCTGTGCTGTATAACCTCAAAGAGCGTTACGCAGCATGGATGATCTACGTAAGTCTAAGTAAATCATGTTTTATTCCTAGGATTGGATGGCAGCATTGTAAAACTGGACTATCTATCTCTGTTTCAGACCTACTCTGGCTTGTTCTGCGCCACTGTCAATCCCTACAAGTGGCTCCCAGTGTACGACTCAGTTGTTGTGGCTGGATACAGAGGCAAAAAGAGGATTGAAGCCCCACCTCACATCTTCTCCATCTCCGACAACGCCTACCAGTTCATGCTCACTGGTAAGTGGGGATATACATTTTCAATCCAATTTGTAGACCAATAAAAAAAATACATTGTCTTAGAAGTGTGCTTATTTTGTGCTAAACCTGAGCCTGCCTAAATTTAGCTTGATAAATGTACAATTTAAATAAAAAATGGAAAAAAATCTGTTTAGTGGTTTTACTTAAAATAACATTATGAACTTGTTTCAGACAGGGAGAATCAGTCTATCCTGATTACGTAAGTAGACTACGATCATTAAAAGGTTTTTGTATAACAGGGCTCCAAACAAAAAAAACAAATTAAAGAGCCATTGGCTCCTATAAAAAAATTAGTCGCCAAATTATTTTTTAAGTGCCACCAAATAAATGTTTTTCATTTATTTATTTATTTTTTAACAATTTACCATTTCAGTCATACTGTTATGTGTTTATGTCTCATATTTTCCTGTCTTTATTAGCATTTTAATCTATTTTGTAGATGTTGTGGAAACTAAGGTTAATTTAAAGTGGGAACTAAATGTCTTTACCGATTTGAGAACTATTTACAGTCTTTTTAAGTGCCACCAAATAAATGTTTTTCATTTATTTATTTATTTTTTAACAATTTACCATTTCAGTCATACTGTTATGTGTTTATGTCTCATATTTTCCTGTCTTTATTAGCATTTTAATCTATTTTGTAGATGTTGTGGAAACTAAGGTTAATTTAAAGTGGGAACTAAATGTCTTTTCCGATTTGAGAACTATTTACAGTCACAAAGAATTGTTTATTACACAGAATCTATGCCAATATCACAGACCATAATTATGTCAGCATCACTTGGCCATTGAGTGTAGTTTGGGCTCTTAATCAATGTATCCTTTAAATGTTGTCAGGTTAACAGGTTAAGTAAAAATATGAATATTCAGTATAGTGCATAACTTTTGATGTCCATTCACGTTTATTTCGTACTATAGTAGTAAAGATGAATAGAAAAATATGATAGGTTCACGTGCTGCTTGAACTGAGGCGCTAAAGCGATCGCTCATGCCACATTAAAGAGCACCAAAACGGTATTTATTGTTTGAACTTCGTTATGAATTTTAAAGCTGATACTTTATTAAAAGTTAACAGCACAAAGCTTATTGAGATTATTAAATGGCAAGTCTGCTACAAATAATATGAAGTTCACGTATTAACAGAACACATCATAGACTAAAGACCTTGATGATAAGAATCCATATTAGTATCGATTATGAACAAGAATTGTAAAGGGTATTGCTAATGTCCATACAGCTGACAGCTTTACCTGTTGTAATTTGTTCAAGTTGTGCACGAAATAGACACTGGAGCAGTCTGGAGCCCTGTATAAGAAGTTAAACGAGTGAATGTTTATATGCACTTAAGAAAACTGCTTATTCAAGGGTTTTTGCAGAAAGCAGCACTGTGAAATGTAAAAGTGAAGGCTGTTTAATTGATTGAGAGAAAGCAGTGGCTTATGTGGGCATGTCAAATTAATTAATTAAAAAAAAAAAATGGGACAACCAAAGTAACAGAAAAGTGTGGAGGAAAAACTGCTTACTGACAGTGTTGCATAACCTGACAGAACTGGAGTGGATCTGCAAGAGGGAATGGCAGAGGATCCCCAAATCCATGTGTGAAAAACTTGTTGCATCTTTCCCAATAAGACTCATGGCTGTATTAGATCAAATGGGTGCTTCTACTAAATACTGAGCATTTTTCAGTTTTTCTTTTTTAATAAATTTGCAAAAATGTCAACAATTCTGTGTTTTTCTGTCAATATGGGGTGCTGTGTGTACATTAATGAGGAAAAAAAATTAACTTAAATGATTTTAGCAAATGGCTGCAATATAACAAAGAGTGAAAAATTTAAGGGGGTCTGAATACTTTCCGTACCCACTGTACGTAAGGTTAAAACCACTCTGCTAAAACGATGCATGTAGATGCAAATGCCAGTTTCATATCTTAATCAGATTTCTGGTGTGCATGTAAATGTACTGCCTGACGATTATGGTTTTTAAAGAAGCACTTAAACAAAAGCTAACGTATCAAACAAGTCATTTCTAAGATTCTAAAATATGTTATTTTCCATCTTTTCCACTCAGTGGAGAATCTGGTGCAGGAAAGACTGTCAACACCAAACGTGTGATCCAGTACTTTGCGACAATCGCTGTGTCTGGACCGAAGAAGGCAGAACCTGTCCCTGGCAAAATGCAGGTCACTACACTAAATCAAACATCATCTAAAGCACAGTGACAGAATTATTCTACATGATGAAATTACTTAAATACTCACCAGGGGTCGCTAGAGGATCAAATCATTGCAGCCAACCCTCTGCTGGAGGCTTATGGAAATGCCAAGACTGTAAGGAATGACAACTCCTCTCGTTTTGTAAGTTGCTGAGGTCAAATTAAATGCATTATACAAATTCACTTAACATTCCAAATATGGGAAATTCTAAGCTGTTCTAAATATTTCCTCTCTGTAGGGTAAATTCATCAGGATTCACTTTGCGACCACTGGAAAACTGGCCTCAGCTGATATTGAAACTTGTGAGACAGCATTGTTTTAAGCCAAATATTTTTATTTGGATGATAACAGGTGGATTCATCAACTGAACTCAAGCATCTTTTTTAACTTTTTTTTTTCCAAAAGATTTGCTGGAAAAATCGAGAGTAACATTCCAGCTGTCTGCTGAGAGGAGTTACCATTTTATTTGGAGTCTAAGATGTGGGTTAATCAATTGAACACAATGTCTTTTGTCCTCTTTTTTTTTTTCTTGGAAAGATCTGCTAGAAAAGTCAAGCGTGACATTCCAGCTGTCTGCTGAGAGGAGTTACCACATCTTCTACCAGCTCATGACTGGACATAAGCCTGAGCTGCTCGGTGAGAAATCTACAGGATTGTGTGCTTCAGTTATTTCCATGTTTGAGAACACTGATAACATGCTGCACATCAACTCTTTGCAGAGGCCCTGCTCATCACCACCAACCCTTATGACTATCCAATGATCAGCCAGGGTGAAATCTCTGTCAAAAGCATCAATGATGTGGAGGAGTTCATTGCCACAGATGTATGTGGACAACTGCAATATTATTATAAGTAGTAATACAATACAAAATATGCTTCTCTTTTGGCTCTCTAACGAATAATTTGTGATTTATTTGGTCGGTGTAAAAACAGACTGCCATTGACATTCTGGGCTTCACTGCTGATGAGAAAATTAGCATCTACAAGCTGACAGGTGCTGTGATGCATCATGGGAGCATGAAGTTCAAACAGAAGCAGAGAGAGGAGCAGGCTGAACCTGACGGCACTGAGGGTAAGACGTTCTAGTAGCACATATTAGCATGCAAACATGGACTTCATTAGCAACAATAATGCGTAAAACTGTTCTTCCTCAGTGGCTGATAAAATCGCCTACCTCATTGGCCTCAACTCCGCTGACATGCTGAAAGCTCTGTGCTACCCCAGAGTGAAGGTCGGGAATGAGATGGTGACCAAAGGCCAGACAGTACCACAGGTGATGAATAGACCTAGAAATGTCCCGTAGACATTCATAAAAGACATTCACCCGACAGAAAGTAAAGTTTCATATCAGTTACGCTGACCTCTGAATTTTTCAGGTGAACAATGCAGTCTCGGCCCTCAGCAAGTCTGTCTATGAGAAAATGTTCTTGTGGATGGTCGTCCGTATCAATGAGATGTTGGACACCAAGCAGCCTAGACAGTTCTTCATTGGTGTGCTGGACATCGCTGGATTTGAGATATTTGATGTGAGCTTCAATCATTAATGTCTGTAAAAAAATGAGACATAATAGATAACAGTCAGCAGTAAGAGCTTGCTTCGGTTTAATTTTCAGTTCAACAGCTTGGAGCAGCTTTGCATCAACTTCACAAATGAGAAACTGCAACAGTTCTTCAATCACCACATGTTTGTTCTGGAGCAAGAGGAGTACAAGAAAGAAGGCATTGATTGGGAGTTCATTGACTTTGGTATGGACTTGGCTGCCTGCATTGAGCTTATTGAGAAGGTAAGAGGATATTCAGTAAATTAAAATGACTATTCTCATTGTGTCTGTGCTTAAGTGTGAATATTTCTTCAACAGCCAATGGGCATCTTCTCCATCCTTGAAAAAGTGCAGCTTTCCAGAAACCCAAGCCTGCCAAAGGTAAGGCAGAGGCCCACTTCTCTCTGGTGCACTACGCCGGCACTGTGGACTACAACATTAGTGGCTGGTTGGACAAGAACAAGGATCCACTAAACGACTCTGTCGTGCAACTCTACCAAAAGTCATCGGTCAAACTGCTGGCCTTACTATATGTTGCTCATGCTGAAGGTACGAACATCTGAATTTCCCGAATTCCTTTGTGTTTTAATTATGTGCAAGACATTATCACATAGTGATTTATTGAAAAAGTTAATGGAAAGCAACACAAATTGAGCATTAACAACTTTCAATGATATAAAACAGCTGAGGGCGGTGGTGGAAAGAAAGGCAAGAAGAAGGGTGGTTCCTTCCAGACGGTGTCTGCACTTTTTAGGGTAAACAGATTCTCCCTTTTAATGAAGGATGTGAACGTCTTCTCCATTAAACACTGGACTAATGGCATAAACATTTCCACAGGAGAACTTGGGTAAGCTGATGACTAACCTGAGGAGCACTCACCCTCACTTTGTGCGCTGCTTGATTCCTAATGAATCCAAGACTCCAGGTAAACTTAATCCCTAAAGGCTGAAATGGATCAGAATATCTCTGGAACCTTAAGAACATTTGTATTTCAGGTCTGATGGAGAACTTCCTGGTTATCCACCAGCTCAGGTGTAATGGTGTGCTGGAGGGTATCAGAATTTGCAGGAAGGGTTTCCCCAGCAGAATCCTCTACGGTGACTTCAAGCAGAGGTAAAGACACCTTTTTACAACATCTTACTTATAGATGATGCATCACCTAATCTTCACCATCTTACATGTTTCACGAGAACAACTCTCCCATGAATGTCCTCTAGATACAAAGTATTAAATGCTAGCGTTATCCCTGAGGGACAGTTCATTGACAACAAAAAGGCTTCAGAGAAACTCTTGGCATCTATTGATGTGGACCACACCCAATACAAGTTTGGACACACCAAGGTGAGCTACTCAGCAAATGTCTAAGCTCAAATCTACATGGAAAGGCTTATATAATGTACCACTAAACATCATTATATACTTGTATATCATGTATCATTTGTACAGGTGTTCTTCAAAGCTGGTCTGTTGGGTACTCTTGAGGAGATGAGAGATGAGAAACTAGCACATCTGGTTACCATGACTCAGGCTTTGTGCCGTGGATACGTCATGAGGAAGGAGTTTGTCAAAATGATGGAAAGGAGGTACAATGAACTTACAAAACTGTCTGGAACACAACTCTTTAAAACCACAAAGTGATAATGACTGATTAACTGATTACATTTTACACAGAGAAGCAATTTATTCCATCCAATACAACATCCGCTCATTCATGAATGTCAAACATTGGCCATGGATGAAGCTCTACTTCAAGATCAAGCCTCTTCTGAAGAGTGCAGAGACTGAGAAAGAAATGGCGGTGATGAAGGAAAACTTTGAGAAGATGAAAGAAGATTTAACAAAGGCATTAGCTAAAAAGAAGGAGCTTGAGGAGAAAATGGTGTCCCTTCTTCAGGAGAAAAACGATCTTCAACTGCAAGTAGCTTCTGTGAGTATTTCAGCTCTTATTGATCCTAATATGGATCCTACAGCTATGAAAATAAATCATTAACTACATCCATGTCAATGAACAGGAATCTGAAAACCTCTCTGATGCTGAGGAGAGATGTGAAGGGCTCATCAAAAGCAAGATCCAGCTCGAGGCCAAACTCAAAGAGACAAGCGAGAGACTGGAGGATGAAGAGGAAATCAATGCTGAACTGACTGCCAAGAAGAGGAAACTGGAGGATGAATGCTCCGAGCTGAAGAAAGACATTGATGACCTGGAGCTCACCTTGGCAAAAGTGGAGAAGGAGAAACATGCAACAGAGAATAAAGTCAGTATTATATATATATATATATATATATATACTGCAGATTGTGATTCAGGCTCTTGATAATGAAACCAGTAATCAATGTTTCCATTTAGGTGAAAAACCTGACGGAGGAGATGGCCTCTCAGGATGAGAGCATTGCCAAGCTGACCAAAGAGAAGAAAGCCCTCCAAGAGGCACACCAGCAGACTCTTGATGACCTTCAGGCAGAGGAAGACAAAGTCAACACTCTGACTAAAGCTAAGACAAAGCTTGAGCAGCAAGTTGACGATGTAAGATGTTTAGCATGAGAATAAGACCATAAATCAATGGGAAAGTAAAATTGTTGCTAATTAATATTTTATTGCTCTGGTTTCTGTCACAATAGCTTGAGGGCTCACTGGAACAAGAGAAGAAGCTCCGTATGGACCTTGAGAGAGCCAAGAGGAAGCTTGAGGGTGACTGTCACAATAGCTTGAGGGCTCATTGGAGCAAGAGAAGAAGCTCCGTATGGACCTTGAGAGAGTCAAGAGGAAGCTTGAGGGTGATCTGAAACTGGCCCAGGAGTCCATAATGGACCTGGAGAATGAGAAACAGCAATCAGATGAGAAGATCAAAAAGTGAGTAGGCATCTGTCTTTACACAATTAAACATTTTTAAAAAGTAAGTATTTTGCACATTTTACAAAATGCTACTTTAAAAACAGGAGGGACTTTGAGATAAGTCAGCTTCTCAGCAAGATTGAGGATGAACAGTCTTTGGGAGCACAGCTTCAGAAGAAGATCAAAGAACTTCAGGTAACACTAACCCCAATCTTTCCGATGTGAAATGGTGAAGTAGATGCATAGCTGTGAAAACCCACATTACAAAGATCACTAAAGAATTAATTCTCTTTCTTTATTTAGGCCCGTATAGAGGAGCTGGAAGAGGAAATTGAGGCAGAGCGAGCTGCTCGTGCTAAAGTGGAGAAGCAGAGAGCTGATCTCTCCAGGGAACTTGAAGAGATCAGCGAGAGGCTTGAGGAAGCGAAGGACTTTGAGATAAGTCAACTTCTCAGCAAGATTGAGGATGAACAGTCTTTGGGAGCACAGCTTCAGAAGAAGATCAAAGAACTTCAGGTAACACTAACCCTAATCTTTCTGATGTGTAATGGTGAAGTAGATGCATAGCTGGAAAAATCCATATTACAAATATCAATAAAGAAGTCTTTTTTTTCATTTAGGCCCGTATCGAGGAGCTAGAAGAGGAAATTGAGGCAGAGCGATCTGCTCGTGCCAAAGTGGAGAAGCAGAGAGCTGATCTCTCCAGGGAACTTGAAGAGATCAGTGAGAGGCTTGAGGAAGCTGGTGGTGCCACTGCTGCTCAGATTGAGATGAACAAGAAGCGCGAAGCCGAATTCCAGAAGATGCGTCGTGATCTGGAAGAGTCTACCTTGCAGCATGAAGCTACAGCTGCAGCTCTCCGAAAGAAGCAGGCAGACAGTGTGGCTGAACTCGGAGAACAGATCGACAACCTCCAGCGAGTCAAGCAGAAGCTGGAGAAGGAGAAGAGTGAATACAAGATGGAGATTGATGACTTGACAAGCAACTTGGAGGCTGTGGCTAAAGCAAAGGTACTGTACAATGTTGAGAAAACTTAAAAAGTAAAGATCTATTATTAGTTTTTCAAAACTACTTTAACTTTAGGAGCTTGAAATGTGAACAATTTCCAAAAGAATCTCAGGGAGTTCAAAAAAGTTGATATTTCTTAATTTATGTAGGCAAACCTTGAAAAGATGTGCCGTACATTAGAAGACCAAGCAAGTGAGCTAAAATCAAAGAATGATGAGTTTGTACGCCAACTTAATGATTTAAATGCCCTAAAGGCAAGGCTCCAAACTGAAAATGGTAAGTAAATACTGAATATACGATGCACACAATGCCACAGAACTGTGCAAAAACAGAAGTGATTCAAAAACCCATTACTGACATCATACAACTATTTTGTGAATCATAAATTATACATTGTCTCATACTAGGTGAATTTGGCCGTCAACTGGAGGAGAAAGAAGCTCTTGTTTCTCAACTGACAAGAGGCAAACAGGCTTACACTCAGCAGATTGAGGAACTCAAAAGACATATTGAAGAAGAGCTTAAGGTGTGTACCTACAAAATAAATCTGTTATCAGGTACTGTGTATAGCTATGAACATAGCTGTGCACAATAGGAAAGGAAACAGTTTCACTTCAATGTTTTTCACTTTTGACTTCAAGGCTAAGAATGCGCAGTTTGGTCCGCCCGCCATGACTGTGATTTGCTCAGAGAGCAGTATGAGGAGGAGCAGGAGGCCAAAGCTGAACTCCAGCGTGGAATGTCTAAGGCCAACAGTGAAGTGGCCCAGTGGAGAGCCAAATATGAGACTGATGCCATCCAGCGCACTGAGGAGCTTGAGGAAGCCAAGTAAATACAGCAAAGAATAAACAATCATTAGTACTGTACATTTAATAACAAATATAAGCAAGATTTCAAAATTTATACCACATTCTTCAGGAAAAAGCTTGCACAGCGTCTGCAGGATGCTGAAGAATCCATTGAGGCAGTGAACTCCAAGTGTGCCTCACTGGAAAAGACCAAACAGAGACTGCAGGGTGAAGTAGAGGACCTCATGATTGATGGGGAGAGGGCAAATGCATTGGCTGCCAACCTTGACAAGAAGCAAAGAAACTTTGATAAGGTTAGAAGGATGTGGATAATCTTTAAATCTACAGTATACCTTGATCCATTGATTTTGCAAATTAACAATTATTACACTTCTTTCATCATCAGGTCCTAGCAGAGTGGAAACAGAAGTATGAGGAAAGCCAGGCTGAACTGGAAGCTGCTCAGAAAGAAGCTCGTTCTCTCAGCACTGAGCTTTTCAAAATGAAGAACTCCTATGAAGAAGCTCTTGACCACCTCGAGACCCTGAAGAGGGAGAACAAGAATCTGCAACGTAAATTACACTTTTATTGTAAAATAATGATTAAAAAAGAGAGAAGCATTACAACAGTAATTTTTTTCAATTATGATAATTCTGCACTTTAAACCCTTTAGAGGAGATTTCTGACCTCACTGAGCAGCTTGGAGAGACTGGAAAGAGCATTCATGAGTTAGAGAAAGCCAAGAAGACAGTGGAGTCTGAGAAATCAGAGATCCAGGCTGCACTTGAAGAAGCTGAAGTATTGTTACTTAAAATTGTCAAATCAATTAATTTCCTTATTTAGCAAGCATTACACCATTTTTATGTCAGGTTGATACAATTTTTTCAATAAATACTATCCAATAGGGCACCCTGGAGCATGAAGAGTCCAAGATTCTTCGTGTGCAGCTGGAGCTGAACCAGTTGAAGAGTGAGATTGACAGGAAGCTTGCTGAGAAGGACGAGGAGATGGAACAGATCAAGAGGAACAGCCAAAGAGTGATGGATTCCATGCAGAGCACTCTGGACTCTGAGATCAGGAGCAGAAATGATGCCCTGAGAGTCAAAAAGAAGATGGAGGGTGATCTAAATGAGATGGAGATCCAGCTGAGTCATGCCAACCGCCAGGCTGCTGAGGCCCAGAAACAGCTCAGGAACGTCCAAGGCCAACTCAAGGTATCCTTCTGTAGAATGAGGAATTGCAATACATCTTAAATATTTGATAATATGATACATGAATTAATTGAAGCATGACATGCCACTAACAAAGAAAAAACATTGCCACAGGACGCCCAACTGCACCTTGATGAAGCTCTCAGAGGACAGGAGGACATGAAGGAGCAGGTGGCCATGGTGGAGCGCAGGAATAGCCTGATGCAAGCAGAGATTGAGGAGCTGAGAGCTGCACTGGAGCAAACAGAGAGAGGCCGCAAAGTGGCGGAGCAGGAGCTGGTGGATGCCAGTGAACGTGTGGGACTGCTGCACTCACAAGTACAGAAAAACTATACTTGGAGCAAATTCAGGTTACATGATAACAGAGTTTTAGTTAA
This sequence comes from Sinocyclocheilus rhinocerous, assembly GCF_001515625.1. Taxonomy (NCBI): domain Eukaryota; kingdom Metazoa; phylum Chordata; class Actinopteri; order Cypriniformes; family Cyprinidae; genus Sinocyclocheilus; species Sinocyclocheilus rhinocerous. The sequence continues at coordinate 296,458 of NW_015655994.1, read as the reverse complement.
ACGTACACTAAACTACCTGCTTAAATCCCACAGAATACAAGTCTTATTAACACCAAGAAGAAGCTTGAGGCTGATCTGGTCCAGGTTCAAGGTGAGGTGGACGATGCAGTCCAGGAGGCCAGAAATGCAGAGGAGAAGGCCAAGAAGGCCATCACTGATGTGAGTGTTAACATTCTCTTACTCTACTCTAAATCAAACAGTTATTTAACTTCATTTAGCTGCATGTGGTAACAAAGGGACCCTTCATGGAAGGCATTTCTATCTATATTGATTAATTCATTTGAATTGGCTTATATTTCAGGCTGCGATGATGGCTGAGGAGCTGAAGAAGGAGCAGGACACCAGTTCTCATCTAGAGAGGATGAAGAAGAACATGGAGGTGACTGTTAAAGACCTGCAGCACCGTCTGGATGAGGCTGAGAGTCTGGCCATGAAGGGTGGAAAGAAACAGCTCCAGAAACTGGAGTCCAGGGTAAATTACAG